>NW_026126195.1:0-54019 GCF_943737965.1 Phodopus roborovskii | reverse complement strand
ATCTACCACGTGGGCCAATTATGTTTGGGATGGAAAGGCCTCTATCCGGCCTGTGATGGTATCGACAAAGACCAGCATATATTTGTAGACATGAAGTCCTGGCTTGACTTCTGTGGAGTCCATTTCCTAAAATTCACCATGTATACCTTGACTCCATTGGCCTGGAAGAAGCATGTCTTTCTTTGCATTTACCTGGGCACAGGCCAGACAGCGGTCTGTAGTGCTCTGAAGTTTTTCTCAGTGTCCAGGTAGCCAGAAGCGACAGGATATGAGTTCTGAGACCTTCCTATGTGACAAGTGCATGGTGTGATGAAGGACAATTAGCCAGTTTTGACCAAGTACCATGCAGATTTTTCCATCAGGCAAGATCCACCATCCCTTGTGACTCTCCTGATCCCCTAAGTCAGAATATGGCTTGATATTTTCTGAATCGTACTCAGGAACATCCTCATTGAGGCAGAGTCAGGTCTGAGGGATAGCAGATAGTTCCAGAACAGTCTGGGGTTTGGGTTTCCCAAGAGCAGTGCCTTTGGCAACATCTGCATGGTTGTTACCTTGAGTTTGGAGACTTTTGTGTTTTTGTGTCCTGGCCAGTGAATAAAGGCCAGTTCAGTTGGTAGCCAGATGGCCTCTAGCAACTGGGTAAGTTCATATTTATTTTTTAGTAGTCGTTCCCTCAGAGATGAGTAAGCCCCTCTGTTTATATACCTATCCATGAACATGAGCCATGGCAAAAGCATATTGGCTGTCTGTGTAGATGTTTACCTTTTTCCTTCAGCCCATCTTAAAGCCTGTGTCAGAGCAGTTATTTTACTCCCTGGGCAGATGTTCCCCTGGGCAAGGCTTGTGCCCAAATGACTTCCTCCTGTCCTGACCACCACTGCCCCAAAATACCTGATTCTTTCTTGAATGAAGCTGCTACCATCTGTATAGAGATCTGCATCTCTGGTTATTATGAGTAAGATTTTTCCTGCCGGCCTGAACCCACCATGGCACCAGCCCCAATTAACATACAGAGACTCTGTATTTGATATAATTCTGTTGGCCAGTTACTAGTTTCTTATCGGCTAGCTCTGTCTTAATTATTAACCCATTTCTATTAAGTAATTCCATGTGGTCTTATCTTACCGGAGAGAGGGGGCTGGCAGTTCTGCTCTCTCCAGTCTCTCCATATTGACTCTTCCCTACTACTTCCTCTCTCCTCCTTGTCTCCTAGTCCCACCAACTTGCTTTCCTATTGGTCAACAGTGCATTATTCATTAACAAACAAGAGAAACAACTCCCATCATCTCCTCTTTTCTGTCTAAATAAAAAGGAGGGTTTTAACCTTAACAAAGCAAAATATATAACACAACATTTATCAAGTAAGAATATTTAGTAACAATATTTAGTTCATTAACATTTAGCAAGATTTGAAGAAAATATTCCATCATCTATCCTACCTTTGAGTTTCTAAACTCTATGTAACTTATCTTTAATCCTAACTAAGGAAAACTATAACCTTAACTATTTGTCTTCAACTCCCTCACAGACCACAGAAGGATAATATATAAACTCTAGAAATGACAGAGACAACTCACTGCCTGGTCAGTCACCTGAAGTTCTTCTGTAATCTTCCATCTTCAGCCCATAGGCCATAGTGTCTCTGGCAGACTCCTCAGCAAAGCAGGAAAGTTTACACTGTCTTTTTGTATTGGCAGTTTGTCAGTCACTTTTCTCTGTGTCCTGCAGACTGTCTGGCAGACTCTTCCATGAAGTAGGAACCCTGTAACACTGTTCATCTTGAATCAGCAGTCACTTTCCTGTGGGTCCTGCATGTTCAGTTTATACAGCATAAAGTCAAACAGTCTGGACAAGAGCAGTATGTAGTGAGGTAGTCCTTCTGTAGCACTGACCACGCCCATTGGGGGGTGGAGCGATGGGCGGAGGTGACCTGAGGAAGGAGGTCGGAAGGGGCCAGGAAGGCGCTCTCTCTTTCTGGCGTGACTCGGACAGGAGAGGATCGGGTTGGATTTCCTGGTGTTCATCTGTCTAGGTTGTAAGTTATTTCTCCCTGAATAAACATCTATTCGGCCTATTTGTTTATCCTGACCCTTATTTACCGCAATATCTGGTGTCAGAAGTGGGATTTACCTGGGTTTTGCCCCCAGGCGGCAGAAGCCGCCCCCCCTCCCCCACCTTCCCAAACGGGCAGGGTTTAACCAGGTGGACTCACCACAGCTTTGGGACATTTGCCTCTTAAAAATTTGGTTGCTAAAAATTTTCTTCCTACAGGATCCATTGGAGCAATCATCGTCCCATTTCAGCAGGAAATAATCTTAATATGACTACGCCCCCTTTCCCTACCCTTGGAAATTTGGGATAATAGTCATCGTCTTTGGGTTGGTTTTAGTTATTTGGGATTGGGTGATGCTTACACTCGGGTTTATCTTTTAGACAGGAATAGGTAATGGTGGGTAAAGGTATGGTTTACATGGGATATAAGTAGATTAGCCTATTTCCTTGAAAATTTGAGTTTGAATGAGATATTTTTTACAGCTTACATTGTTATGCATTCCTATGTGGTAAGCTATGTAAAATTAAGTTTATATTTTGTTATATTGTGTTAAATGTTTCCACTTATAATATTTATGCACATTATTTTTTACCATATTCTATGTATGTATACTTTTCCTATATTCAAGACATTTTGTATATTGATACAATTTGGGATATTTATCTTGCTGCCCTTTATAGTTCTACCTCTTGTCTTGACACTTATACTCTACCTCTATTTTAGGGATTTACATGTAGGTATATGTAAATATTTATATTGTTTAAGTATTTGTTCCTGCTTTACTCAGGAAAGTTTTAATCAGTCTTTTTAGCTAAGTTCCGAGTATTATAGATTATCTTCACTCACATTTCCTGTACCTATGAGATTAGTCAGATATAGATGCTTAATCTTCAATCCTTCATAGACATGCAGAACATGGCATTTAAATGTTTTAATATTAGTACTCCTTTGACATGAGACACTGTTGCTCCTGACACCACCGTGCATTTTCCCGAAAATATGTTGGACACTGTTGTTGCTCCTGCTGGGTTCAATCTCGCCTCAGCTAATGGCCTGTTGGGCATAGAATTGCCCCCACCTTGACCACTGATTTGGACATGCAGTCCTATGTACTTGCAGGAGACAAATATAGAAGACTGCTTGACCTTGCCAAGTCAGGGTAAGACAGCCATTCTATTTCCCTGCTGTTGTTGTGGTCTGTCAAGTTCTCTTGGCCTTAGCCAAATCTGGGTGTACCAACGTCGCTGTGAGACCTAGGGTGACTGTTCAGGTGGCTTGCTGTTTCTGTCCTTGCTGCACCGTTTTGGAAGTTGTCCATCCGCATTTCCTGTCTACTCTAGTATTGTTATTTTCCTTCTCAGGTCTTGATGAGGTTGAAGATTAAACTATCACAACTATTATTCTCTCTTCCTAGTTAGATATATTAGGTACTAGACTTACGTTTTCCAGCTTAGGACAACTCTATTGTAAACTCCATTATGCCCTCACCCTAGGACTAGATATGTAGGTCATTTTGTTCTCGATTTTCCTTTTCTTAGAGCACACTTGTTATTCACTGTTTTGTATATAGTTTTGTATTAAGCCTAAATCTTTTCTTTAGACTAAAAGGGGAATTGTAGTGAGGTAGTCCTTCTGTAGCACTGACCACGCCCATTGGGGGGTGGAGGCGATGAGCGGAGGTGACCTGAGGAAGGAGGGTCGGAAGGGGCCAGGAAGGCGCTCTCTCTTTCTGGCGTGACTCGGACAGGAGAGGATCGGGTTGAATTTCCTGGTGTTCATCTGTCTAGGTTGTAAGTTATTTCTCCCTGAATAAACATCTATTCGGCCTATTTGTTTATCCTGACCCTTATTTACCGCAATAGCAGTATCCTGTCCAAATGGCTAGTCTTGCCATATCGACAGCAAACTCCATAATGTGTTTCTTTGATGGCCATCTTCCTTTCTGACAAAGTGTTGTTGCCAGGAGAGTTGTGCCTCATTGTCAAGAAAACCCTAAACCATTTTAAATGCCATATTCTGTCTGTGATATGTTTGAAGAATGCTATCCATCTCAAATACATATCTATATATCTAGAAAACCTAACACTATAAATTTTGACTATTATAGGTAACTATCTATAATCTGTACTAAATTATACATTATATTTTTAAATGAGCTATATAAACACAATACCTAAACAAGAGGAGAAATATACTTATCACAAGATTGACCTTAAATTTGTATCAATAAATGAAAATCCATTCCAAAACAAAGTATTCATATCTATATCATAATCCCCTTTTTACCTTTAAAAAATATTGGTTGTGATCATTAACCATTTATAACCAACACCATTTAAATGAAAACAAACATTTATAAACAATATTTGGGAATTTGGGTATCGTTCTTTCCAAACAACTTCCTGGTGGTAACGGGCGCTGTCATGGGGGATCCTAAGAAGATGCAAAAATCCTGGCTGTAGTCTGCAAGGCTGCCTTGTCCCAGCTGTTTTGAATGTAGGATCACCTAGTACTCTGTTTCAGGGCGTCAGGCTTGCTCAAACCACATTAGTCTGGAAGGAATCCTCAGCTTTTCATTTTCTGTGGAAACAAAAAATTAGAAATCCTTTTCCCCAGTAACTTGTCCTTTTAAAATATGTAAATTGGATTGATCCAGTAGCATTTGTTTTAACAGTTGTTATTTCCTCAGCAGTCAAACGATACAAAGACAATATAATACCGTACAGTATCCAGATTCTCTCCATCTTTACATGGCTTTTTTATTACTCTGTTTCTATTAGTTCTATTTTTTTTCATTTTTTTGAGACAGGGTTTCTCTGTGTAACTTTTATCTGTCCTGGAATTCACTCTGCATACCAGGTTTACTTTGCAATCACAGAGATCTGCTTGCCTCTGTCTCCCGAGTGCTGGGATTAAAGGTATGTGCCACCATACCCAGCTCCTCTCTGTCTTTTTAAAACCATTTTATTCTTTTTCTCTCCCAAGCAATCATATAATTTAAAACACACTGTAAACCTTTATCGGTTTTTCTTAATGTGAATCTGTCTTTACTGTAAGTCTTTATCTTTTTCTGGGCACAAGTCTTTTATCTGGTAAACAACAACATTGCTAAAATGAAGGACACAGTTGATTCAGCCACAGTCTATCAAAGAAGGTGGCGGGTACCTTTACCACCAGAACTGAAAGCTATGCTCACTGCCTTGATCTACGCTGCTATCCATCCAGCCCCATGCTGCCAGCTTGGAGATGTGGTCAGTGCCATTGCCAGCTCTCGTACACACCAATGACTTGTTAGCAGTGCTTCTTCAAAGCCTTGTGTTTTTTTGCTGCTTATGGTGAGTCAGGAAACCTCCCTTAAAAGAGCCACACAAGTCCCTGTTTTTCTCTAGCAAAACAGAGTCCAACTGAGAAAAATGCTTCTACCAAGTAAGCCTTGCTTTTTTCTCTTTTTTTGGTTTCTAAAATCCTTTTTTAAGCTTAAGTTTCAAATGGAAGTTCTTATTAGCCACATTGCTGCGCCATATGCTATGAGTAAGGTTTTCCTGCTGGTCTGGTCCCACTGCCATGCCAGCCTCAATTAAAATACAGACTCTGTTGGCCAGGTACTAGTTTTTTATCAGCTAGTTCTGTCTTAATTTTTAACCCATTCCTAGTTAGATATATTAGGTACTAGACTTAAGTTTTCCAGCGTAGGAAAACTCTATTGTAAACTCCATTATGCCTTCACCCTAGTACTAGATATGTAGGTCGTTTTGTTCTCGATTTTCTTTTTCTTAGAGCACACTTGTTATTCACTGTTTTGTATATAGTTCTGTATCAAGCCTACATCTTTTCTTTAGACTAAAAGGGGAATTATAGTGGGATATTCACTTTGTCTGCTTCTGTAGCACTGACCACGTCTATTGGGGGTGGAACCAGCGGCAGAAGACCGGTAGAACTAGGTCTGAGGAGAAATGGGGAACTCTCTTTTGCTAGCGGACACAAGAGAGGAGAGCATCCAGTGGAACCTGCTGATGTTCATCTGTCTAGGTTGTAAGTTATTTCTCCTTGAATAAACATCTATTTGGCCTATCTGTTTATCCTGATCCTTATTAACCGCAATATCTAGTAGTGAGAGGAACGTCTGCCAGGTTGCATTCCTTGGGTGATGTCCAACATCTCCAGGCAGTCATGGATGGGTTACTCAGGCTTATCATCCAGCATCAGGGTAGTTGGATTAATAGCCAAGGATTTCTCAAAAGTCAGACTGTCCTTATTTAAAAGAAGGGCTTGTTACAGTGTCAGAAGTTCTTTAGATATCACTGGCGGGTGGCATCTCTCAGCAGGGCCTCCATAGTGAGTGGAGCTATTACAGTTAGAATCTGTCCCAACATGAACTTGTCAGCTTCTTTTACAAAATTGCAGTGGCTTTGATGGCTCTCAAACAATGGGTCATCCAGAGGCTACAGGATCCAGTTTTTGAGATATAAGATATCAGCCATTTCCAGGGACCAGGATCTGAATCAGACCCCCTTGGCAATGCCCTTTCTTTCATGGAAGTAAAGGTAAAAGGGCTTGGAGATGTCAGGGAGAGTTAAAGTGGGGGTCTGTACCAGGGATTCTTTTAAGTTCTTAAAAGCCTGTTCATGTTCTTCAGTCCATTCCAAAGGGGTGTTGCCCCTGGTTTTAGTGGAGTAGAAGAGTTTGGCAATTTCAGCGAACCCAGGTATCCAAAGATGGCAATATCCAATAGCTCTCAGAAATTCCCGAACTTGTTTCTTGGTCATTGCAGTTAGGATTTTCAGTACATCTGCAATGGGGACCTGGGACAACAGTCTTTTGTCTATACTCAGCTCATATCCCAAGTAAGTAACTTGGGAGTGAGCAAGTTTTTTTTTTTTTTTTTGAAACTATATATAACCTAATTGAGCTAGAGTTTCCAAAAGGCCTGTGGTGGCTCTCAAATAGTCCTCCTTATCTTCAGTAGCCAACAATAAATCTACATATTAAAGAAAGACTACCTCAGGGTACTTACTATGGAAGAGACTTAAATCCTGGTTGAGTGCTTCATAAAAGATGGCGGGGCAGTTTTTGAACCATTGAGTCTGTCTGGTCCAGGCCAGTTCAGGGTCAGCCCATTCAAATTCAAAGATGAGCTGACTTAATTTTGACAGAGAGATGGAGAAGAGTCCAATACAGTCTGAATTTTATGCTCAGGTAGTAATAAACTGAACAATGTATTAGGGACTTGTAACAGTTGGGCAAATGAATTCCACCCTCCTGTTCACTTCCTTCAAGTCTTGTACTGGTCCATACTCTCGAGTTCCAGGCTTTTGGACAGGCAACAAGTGGGTACTTCAGGCTGATTGACAAGGAGTGAGTATACCTACTTCAAGGATGTGCCTGATGTGAATATTGATCCCTTCCCTGGCTTCTGAATTGACTGCTTGACTCGAATGGGCATTGCCCCCAGATGTTAGGTGTACTATGATTGGTGGTACATATTTTGCCAAGCCAAGAGTGTTCTCTACCCAAAATGTAGGAATTTCCTGGAACAGTAACTTTTTCCATTTCCCTTCCAGTGAATGGGTTGGATTTTGGAGGTGCAGATATTCCTCACTTTTTGGGCAGGCTAATGCCATATCAGGGCCTCCCAAATTGTAACCTGGGAGTCTTCTGGAAATGATGTCATTGCCTGGAGATTTACAAAAGGTAAAGAGTGAGGACATTCAGTAATAACAAAACAAGAACGAATCACAGTTCCTTGTCCTAGGTTAACAGTTTGGTCAGTAGCCCTTTTGTATTATTTGACATGCCCTGTTTGCTCCTATACTTACATTGTTTGGTTGGTAAAGGGTCCCAGGGGCTCCTGTAATACTGAATAAGTAGCCCCTGTGTCCACTAGAAATTTTACAAATGAACCCACATGGTGAAGTTTACCCTATAGGCTTCTGGGGACCTAGTTTGAAGGAGTCTTGACCTTGCTATTTCTCTACAGCTAGGAATGGGTTGTATTTGGAGGGGCCTACATATTTCCAGCATGGACATTACTTTTCCAATGATCCATTTCTTTGCAGCATGTAAACTGGTCCTTTAGTAAAGGTCTCTTCTTTTTGTGCATGGGCAGAGTAGAAAGTAGTTGTAGATTGTAGTGCAGCCATGGTGGTACACTCCATCTTCTTTATCAGAAGATCTTTGCTATCTCTGCCATCAAACACCTTCTGGGCTATCTATAATAGTTCTGTTCTATTCTTTTCTGAAAACCTATCCTTCTTTTGCATCTTTCTACATATATCAAGGGCCGACTGAGTAACAAAGGCCAGGTTAATCGCCTTGAGATTTGCCATGTTCTCTGGGTCTATAGGAGTGTATAACTGATGGGTATTCAGGAGATGCTCCAGGAAAGCTGAAGGACCTGTTTTACATCTGCTACCTTAGATAGGTTAGTGGGCTTCCAGGCTGCCCATTTTATCCCTTCTAGAAGAACCTGGTGATACTCATTGAGTGGCTTCTACCTCTCTCTGTGTTGTAGTCCCATTGAGGTCTCCCTCTTGGCAGAGCATGGTCAATCGGCTCTGCTCTCTGGACATCAGCCATTGAAGATATTCCAGGAAGTACTTCAGTTGCTTTCATGAGAATCTGTTCCCTTTCTTAAGTAGTGATTAGAGAATCTGCTAATAGTTGTACTACATAGGGAGATTATTAGAGAAATTAAGGAATTAGGGCTAGTGCTGAGAGGGGAGTTCTGGTCCTTCCATTTGTAGAGATCTGTGGTGGAGAAAGGGACATACAAGTAGCAATTGTTAGAAATGGTTGTAGGGGAATGAGGACTGAAAGAGGTGTCACCCCAGAACCAGAATCGGAGAAGTCAGGAGGGCCCTATGAGCCTCCCTGGTGGCTGTAAGGAGGGGAAGACAGGGTGAGTTAGGATAGAGATTGGGGCAGAAGGTAGGTGGAGATAGGGAAGAACAAAGTGGTGGGGTAGGGTAGGTGCAGATGGGGGGCCAGAGTGAGGTCTTAGTGGTAGGAACTGTGGCAGTAAAGGTGGAGGTTGGGGTGAGTATGGGAGAAGAGGGTAAGGATGGCTATATGGAGGGAGAAGGGATTATTCCTCCCTTGAGTTCTACAGAATAGTCTTCAGAGTGGGCTTGTTTGTCTCTGCTATAGGTCTTCATCCAGTGGGGGTTGGCAGGTTGGAAGTTGCTTCAGCCCAAGGCAAGATGTATTCAATATGACCTGGGTGGCCTGGCTTACTGAGAGTGACATTTACCACTGCCCAGGCTGTCTGAGAATCAAAAGTACCCTGGGAGGGCCAGTCAGCTCCAGTCAGCTCCAAATGTGGGCCATTCAATTTCACAGAGTGTTTGGAGATGATAAGCTAATCATAATCCTCCTTAACTACATGGGGTAAAGTTTATCAAAATTCTTTAGAACACAAGTTACTCATACTTTCCATCAGTTCAGTAGTCCCAAGTCCAAAATAAAGGACAAATGGCAGAAAAGGAACATCAAAATGAAGTAAAGATCAAGACAAGAAAGACAAGGCAAACAGGACATAAAATCAGATCAGGTGTGATGACTCACCTTTTAACTCTGGACAGGGGAGTATTGGGGTCCCAGAAAACCCCTTCCATGTCCCAGATAAGGATCCCATAAAACAGAACCAGACTATAACTCACCAGAAGACCTCAATAGATGCTTAATCCTTCTCTCAGCATGAAAGTTTACCCCAATAGTCCTTAAACTGAGGGCTGCCCTGGAACCCTGGAATATCTGAGGCAGCCTTCTAGCCCCCCCAGGGTTCTGGAGCTAAGTCCAGGTTTAGAATTTAGATGGGAGTTCTGAATTTCACTGGGGCTCTCCAGAAAATCTTAATCCTGATGGTGAAAATAAGACCACTACCACAAGCCAAATTTGATGCAAGCTTGATGTTATTTTGGATGCACTCAAGAGCTAGCCAGTAACTGACTCCTAAGTCACATTAAAAAGAGAAGCCCAAATCCACCTTTTAAGGGGTAAAATCAGTAGTTTTACAGAAGGGAGACAATGGGGAAAATAAGGACATTAAAAAAAGAACAAAACAAAATAAAAACAAAAAACAAACAAACAAAAATACCCCCCAAAACCTGAAAAACATCATATGGTCATCCATCATGTGATTAGGGAGAGGTCGGGGAGGGGGTCAGGGAGGGTCAAGATAGTCTCCAAAACAAATCAAGGTCATGGGGATGGCCAGGTTCAAGGAAACAGAGAGTAGCTCAACTCTCACAGGAAATAAAAACTTACTTTTTTCTTAAATACAGCATAATGTCTCCTGCCTTTAAAACAGAACCAGACAAGTTCTTCAGTTCCTGGAGTTCAACTCAAGTTCTCAGGCTTGGCAGCAAGTGTCCTTATCCACTGAGCCATCTCATCAGCCTTATGATGTTTATTTTGAGATTGAAAGTATGACATTCATGGTTGCTCTTCCAAATTGCATGTAAGATGCCTTATTAAATAAATTTTGTGATTCTTCCTGGAAGGCATCACCCTTCTTGTGCAGTGTGGGGGGAGGGGAGGTTTGGGATGGGAGGTGGATCAGGGGTGTGGGAGGAAGGGAAGGAATGAGAGGGAACTGGGATCAATATATAAAATAAGGAATAATAATAATAATAATAATAATAATAATAATAATAATAATAATAATAATAAAACAGAAAAAAATAAATTCTAGATGATAGGCCTTTGTACCTTGCCAATAGTATATTATCGAGTCCCAGAAATCCAAGAAAATTCTCTGCATTGAGTCATTTTTGATATTCTACCATTTATTTTTCCTTTCTGACTGTATGACTATAACATTGTGGCAAATCAGAGAAAACAACTTCTTCACTAAAAGTCCCTGGGGCTAATGACAGAGATTCAGAAACTCCTACACTGTCAGAGGGTGACACTAATCTAGTCTCCCAGTGAAACTATGAACCATACTAACTCTTTGAATATAATGTTTGCCATTTATGACTCAAAAGAGGAACTTCACTCTGGTTCTATGGAGCCATGGTATTGTTAACTTGTAGTTGTCCCCCCTCCCCATTTCCCACATGACTAATGGGCTGTCAGCAAAGTGCACATTTTGTAGACTTGACATATAGATTGCAATGAACATGGGTTTTTAATTTGTTAAAGAAATAGAAGTAAAGTGGGGAAAACATTTCATTTTAAAATTGTGTTTGGGTCTATGGATGGAACCTAGGGCTAAGCACAAATTCTATCATTGAGCATCGAGATGGAGTCTTACAGTCATATTTCACTGCAAAGGCTAGCCTCAGAGTCTAGTTTCAAGTAACCCTTCCACCTCAGCCTCCTGAGTAGTGGGACTACGTGTGTAGTGTGTACTGTATCTGGCTTATGTGGAATAGTTCTCAGGTAAATCTTTGCCAGAATGATCAGTTTGTTTTGTTTTGTTTTTTACTATTTTTTCTTATTTTACATGTCAATCCCAGTTCCCTCTCCCTCCCTTCTATGGCCCTGAAACCCTCCAGTCCCATCTCCCCCTGTCTCCCCCCCCCCGCCACTCCACAGGGAGTGTGATGCCTTCAGTATTCCTGGTGCACAAAAGGACTTTGAGAGCACATTCATTAGCCAAGAGACAGGAGGGAGGGCCTATACCCTACTCCAAATGACTTAACAGATTTTGATGATCCCTCCAGAATGATCAGTTTTTCTATGACAAACTTTAGTTTCTGACTTTTATAAGAAAACATTTTCAAAAATACACAATTAAGATTACAAACTACATTCCATCCATGGTCTTTGAGGTCTGCCTTTATTTCCCCTTGAAAATAAAGTCAAGATGTTTGAAAACTTGAGTACTATCTCCTTTGATATTAGCAATTTTCTGTGTCTGCGTTAACCTGTGGCAATTGATTCTTGAACCTGATAAGAAATGTAGATAATCTTTTTTTCTGATGATTGACTCCATTTTGCTATTGTTCTTAAAGCATACCCTTTGCTTCCCTCCTGTGGGCTCCTATTACGGACTTTCCATCCAATTCCTTCTCCTTTCTGTCGAGGAAAAAGTATTCAGTCTGTTTTCCTGGATTGAACTTGTAGCTACTTCCTATTGCTGTTTTTTCTTTTTCAAACTTCAAAGAAGCATAATGGCAAGCTTTAAATGCCTATGTTTTAGTCTTTCTTTGTCCCAAATGTGTACTAGAGACTCAGTTCATCTTATGTCCCATTGTCAAAAGACTAAAATGTTGTCTTCTTCATAGTTTGGAATTGACAGAAGTTTTACAGACCTCCTTGAGGGCTCCATATTTGTTTCCTTTTAATCAAACAACCTGTTGTAATTGTGATGAAAACAAACACAATGTATGTGTACATCCCCAGGCAGAAACAACAACAACAAAATACAGACTGTTAGCCAGGAGAGACTAACAGTTTTTACTATCTGTCTTCCACCTTCTTGTCTCTACATCTTTCAGTCTCTAGTGTCATGATGGTAAGAGTTAAGAAGCCCTGAGCTTCTGATTTGATCACATGGTGGGTTTTCTTTGTGGATACCTTGATTCTGAAGATACAGAAGTTAAAGATCAGATATAGCCCACCAGAGGGCTGCAAGTTGTCTGGGATGACATTCTGGCGTTGTATATGCTGGTAGAGCATTTCCTGGGTGCCCTTTGAAACCTTGGGAGGGAACTGTTCACAGCAAGAGCTAACTTCTGCCTTTCCACTGAACAAATAGATTTGCTACTTTACATGTTTTGCCAACCCCACCCATCATTGACTTGGCCAACATTGTTATAGGAAAGCAAAACCTTACTATGACTGAAGTTACAATTTTACCTGACATTATCTAGCCCTTGAGAAATCAAAATAGAAAAATATTGTATGTGTGTGTGTGTGTGTGTGTGTGTGTGTGTGTGTGTGTGTGTGCTGGTCAAGAATTTCCTGTGTGCCTTTTGAAACCTTGGGAGGCAGCTTCCTAGCAAGAAGCCTTTCCTCAGCCTTTTTACTGAATAGATTAGCTGCCTAACATACACACTGTCTCTTTGCTTCATTCGTTGTGCTCTTAATAGTTCTCTCTCTCTCTCTCTCTCTCTCTCTCTGTGTGTTTCTTCCCCACCCTACCCACTGTAACAGAGCAATTTCTTGAAGAGGTGTGTTTCCTCATGGGCCAGTAGTTCATTTGCTAAGTTGAATCTTGTTAGTATTGAATAACTTTGCTACAGGGTAGAAATACATTTCTCACTAAGGGAGCCAGTATGGCAAGAGAAAGCAGAAGCTGATCTCTGTGCTAATTGGCTATATTATCAAATAGGGATATTGGTCAACAAAAGCTATTCTTTGATTTATTGCTACAAAGTATTCATTGAGGTTTCAATTTTGTAATTAACTGTCCCTTACTACATTTGCCCTGCTCTGTCAAACTTTAGCAGATGCAAACAAATAGTTCCACCTTAATCGTGTCTTACTTTACTGAATTTTTAATTTTTGCTTTGTTGAGACATGGTTCTATGTAGCCCAGACTGGCTCACACTAAAGTGCCAAGGTTGTTCATGAACTTCTGATCTTTTCACCTCCCACTTCCATGTGCTGGAATTACAGGTGTGTATACTACATCTAGCTTGAACTACTTATTTTTTTAAAAGATAAACCATATTAGTACTTTTGTTTAGGGTATACCTATAGAAGGATAACACCGAGGCAGAGAAAAAAAATCTGAAAACAGCAATAGCTACAGTGAAAACCTAACAATGCCAAGTTGAAGAAAGAGGTTTCACTTCATCTAATTTATTTAGAGACAGGGTCTAAGCATGTAGCCCTGGCTGGCCTGGAATTACTAGTATATATCAGGCTGGCTTCAAAATCATTGAGATCTATTTGCCTCTGCCTCTTGAATGCTGGGATTGAAGGCATGCTCCATCACACCCAGGAAGAGGTTTTATTTTTATTTTGTACATGATAAAAAATTATGCAATTGAAGAATATTGAATAAAAAATCTAATAATTATATTTACATTTTATAAAAGTAACTCTGGCCATATTGTTAAATCAAACCATGTAAAATAATTCATCTGCCAAGAGTGATAGCAATGGTTGTAATCCTAGCATACTGTAGGAAGAAACAGTCGATTTCTGCGAGTTTGGGGTTACTCTGGTCTACATAGCAAGTTGTAGGCCAGCCAGGGCTACACGGTGAGCACTTGATCTAAAAACAAGTCTTCATTTGAAGACTGACAGGGTTTCCCAGTGGTAGAACATTTTTCCCCATGCATGGGACCTCTAGGCTCTATCCTCAGCACTAAACATGATCTTTATTTGTGAAGTTGCATGGCCTATTAAGTTTAGCAGGCAAGCACATTAAAATCCTGAATGTTTCAAAATAGAATTCTACTACCTACTTCACTGGATGGTTGCATATGGAGACATGCTTCCTTTCAGTGAATGTATCCTCTGTGTAATTAAGGGGCAAAGCAGGCCACACAGTTGGGAAGGTCATTATTTAAAATCACAATGGCATGAAAAATAGCTGGTGGCAGCAGATAATTTTGAACAAGTTGCTACAGAATACAGGTATGGACCATTGGCAAGTTAATGGCCATCTGGCTTTAACTGTGTATTTCTGGTGTCTATGGCCAATATCCAAGCCTTCCTCCTATTGTTTTGTGAAACTGGAGAGTAAACTGGAACCCAGAGGACACAATTACAAAATAACCTGAGAGTCAAAACAAAAAGAAAACCACGTTCTCTGCTCCTTCCTTCTGTCAACGGGGTGAGGCAGTGAGCAGGTTGGGTGAGTGATCATTCCCTTTACCCTCTTAGATTCAATATACACTTGTGAATGAAAGGGACAAAGAACTAATTAATTAATTAATTTAGTATTTTCATGTGGTTGGCAAGTCACGGAAAGTAAAGAGAACTTAAAGAAGAGATATAATGAAGGCTTATGCCTCATATTAAAGAAGAGAGCTTATGCAGACTTATCTCATTGAGTGTCCATCTTCAGTGATCAGAATTGTTCTTCCATACCTATTAGAGGGTATTTTCCTTATGGGAAATTTATGATCCATTTTAGACAGATAAGTCTTAGCAAAATCTTTGCCTACATCTGTTGATTCACAGTTGTTCTTAGCTCAAAATAATCTTTATGATAGCATGGCATATTTAGGGTTCACTTATTCTGATTCTATCCACTCTTATTTTAGTCTTTTGAGAAATGTTCGGGTGTGGGGCGAGCTATTGGGCAGGTGTCCACTCTAAATTATCCAACACCAGCTGGTTTATGTTCCATGGATGAAGACTTTCTCTCAGGTTCCATTTAGAGGACATCCTTTCAAAGTCTTTACCTCTTGTGTCCCAGATAGCCTCTTCAACCACAGGCTATTCACTTTAACTAAGTTGGTTGTTTTGCAAGCAATAATGCACATGAAAGTGTTTATCATTTGCAAAATGCTAAGAAGATAGATATATGATTTCTGATGTCATGTCATTAAAATCAGTCTTTCAAAAGTGATTACTTTGGTATTTCTTGTAAAGGCAACAGTGCCCCTTGACCCCCTCTTCACTCTCTTTTCGGGTATGACAGAAAAGGTAGAGCAAAGGAAAGATTGTAGTTCCTACTATACAAAGAGTCCCAGCTTTCCTGCAGCCTAAACCAGCAACTCTCATTTTTTTTTTTTTTAACACTTGCTTTGGTCTGCATTGTGGTCAGCATGCACATGCTCTTAGGAACATAATTGGACTACATTGCCATAGTGATAACCTTGAGTCTGCTCTAATCTGTGAAACAGCATTTCATTAGGGCACTTTTGTTCTTTATCGTTATTAGCCAGGCCCGTATGATTCACTTCGCAATTACAAATGACCTCGACAACACCCATAATGGTGACTAACTCTTCCTGGCTGCTGCTGGTTATTATTGCCTTTGCATTTAGTCATTTCTGAGAAGTCTCCAGATCCTTTGTGTTCAACAGATATCTGTTCAGTTCTTTGAATTGTTCAGACATTGAATACCTACTCTGCTCAGATACTCAGGTGGGCTCAAGGGATAAAGATGCATAATAGCTTCCACCTTCCAGATATTCACTGTTTACTAGAAAGATGCCTCTATAACACTTTCCCTAACTCCCTTCTCTTATGGGTCACTTTGGGTCTCAGATTTCTGCTTTGTCATTGAGATCCTCAAAAAAAAAAATAAAATAATATAAAATAAAATAAATAAATAAAAACACAAAAACAAAAAAAACAAAACAAAACCAAAAACTTGTAAGAGATCTCACAGATGTGTTTGTGATTCTTCTTTGCTCTCATAGCTTTCTGCATTCACATTTATAGAGGGAAGTTGTCTCTCAGTTTGGTTTCTGTGCCCTGTGCTATGAACTTACTCCTGTTTAATCTTCACACTCCTATGCAGTAGATGCAGACGAGGAGACAAAAGTATCTTGGCTAAGTTCACTTAAACAGTAACAGAACACCTCAGGCTAGATCTAGTTCAACTCCAGAATTTTGTACTTTTGTAAGAATTAAACCTATGAGCTCAAGCCGTCAACAGGTGGGTAACATGTAAGCAAATATGTGACTGTGCATATTTGAAGACAATCACTTCTGTTTTGACGGCCTTATGATTCATTAACAATGGGCCTTTAAAAATGTTTCCCCCTTCTCAAGGTGTACCAAGCTACTAGCCTGACTAGTGAGCATTTTTCCCATGAGGTCTATACATCTGTTGATTACATAGGGCCCTATGCCAGAGCCTGCACAGTGAATATTCAGCATGGGCCATAGCACTAGAAGCTCAGCAAAAGCTTTTATGGAGAAAGAGCTTCAGCATCTGTATTGAACATGTTTTATTTGTTGTGTTTCTGCTTTAGTAACCAAATGCTGCCTTTTCTACCAAGTAAGGTGAGATCGATGAGAGGGACATTTCACAGATGGGGACATCAATGTTAGCTGTGTAGTTAATCCATAACACCTGCCACCTGTTATCCTATATGATGTCTTGAATCCTGTAAATACAAATGGATTTTCCAATCCACTTTGCATTTAAAATTGCCTGTATCTGGAAGGAACTTGTGGTTATCATGGTAGCCAACCTACATAGTAGAAAATCGTCAATGTATTTTCTTTTCATGGGTTTCAATTAATAATTTGTGACGAACTTCCAAAGATCCTGAATATGCTAAGATCCTTGGGCTAGGAACCTGGCACATGATCTGCCTTGATTTTGAAAGACTAAAGCTAGCCTGATTATTCAGAGGATCTGGAAGATCCCTGGACCACTTCACCTTTCTGGTATAATGAAGGTTAGGAAATAACCAGAACTGGAGTCTCTCCCCATCCGCTAAGGAATACAAACCTCCCATGTGTTCAAGAGTACTAATAAATACTCAAAAGGGTTCAGTATTGGAAGAAGCAATGCTTAATTGTCTGTTAAAAAGCCTACCTTCCAGTCATGATGGCACAAACCTACAATTCCAGTACTTGGGAGCTCATGGTCACCTTTACCTACATAGCAAGTTCCAGGCCAGCCTAGACTACATGCATACATGCAACCCCTTTTCAAAACACAAGCAAAAAACAAAAACAAAACAAAACAAAACAAAACAAAAAAGAAATGAGAATTTAAAAACCTGGTCTTCAAAAAAAGATGTCTCATGTTTTTTTTCCCTTTCTTTGTTCTTTCTTTATTGCCTTCTATTGTAGAAAGAGGATGTTTTGTCTTTTAATAACTCCATTTGGATTGCATAAAACAATGAGTTTCATGGTGACATTTTCATCTGTGCATGTTTTATAATTAAATTTTGTGTGGCTCCCATTGCACTTTTACTTCCCTCTCCATTCCTCTTGCCCTTCCTTCTCTTTTGATCACTCCCCTACTGTAAGTGGATATTTTACAACTTGCTTCTTTAATTTCTTTACTTATCTTTCTTTTGTTTTGTTTTGTGTAAGCTTTTGAGAAAAGGTTTCACTATTATCCCTGGTTGGACTTGAACCTGCTGTGTAGACCAGACTGCTACTGGACTCATGGAGAGTTACTTGTCTCTATCTCTCAAGTGCTGGGATTAAAGACATGTACTATCATGTCTGACTTTCTTTATATTCTTTTCCCTTTAGCTATACTGAGTTTTTAAAAGAAATATATGTATTACTATATAGCAATAAGATTTATTTTATCATTTTAAATTATGTATATGTGTTTGTGTTTGAGTATGTGTATTTGTATATGGTGCCTATGGAGGACAGAGGCCATTGGATCTCCCTAGAGTTAGGGTTACAGGAAGGTGTGATCTGTCAGGGATCTTGAAACCAAATTCAGGTCATCTTAAGAGCAGTGCATGTTCTTAACTGCTGAACCATCTTTCTGGCTCCTCAATATATATCTTAATTTATTAGAATGCACATCTTGGTTGGTGGTACTTTGTGTATGTTGTCATAGGTCTAGGGAAGGTCAATGACAATAAGGGTAAAGACATTAGAAGTTTGTATTCAAAATCTTCCAGGAGCACTGCTTTTCTTGGTGAATTTCAGCCTGTAAAGTTCGTTATAATAAATATAGCTGTAATAATTTTGGTGAGTTCATTTCTTGTTAATTATTTAATTAAAATTATTTTGTGTTCATAGGTGTCTTTGTCAAAGTTCTTTTGCTGTGAAGAGGCACCATGACTACCACAACTATTATAAAGGTATGTACCCAACTAGGGTTTGTTTCCAGTTCCAGAAGTTTAATCCATTATCAGCATGGCAGTATGCAGGCAGATATGGTGCTGGAGAAGTGGCTGAGAGTCTACATCTGGATTGGCAGGCAGCAGAAGAAAGAGTTTCTGAGCCTGGTTTGGGCTTTTGAAGCCCCAAAGTCCACCTCCAGTGACACACTTCCTCCAAAAAGTCATACCTCCTAATCCTTTCAAATAGTGTCACTTGCTAAACATTCAAATATATAAAACTATGGGATCATTCATATTCAAACCACCACATTCCACTCCATGGCCCCCACAGGCTTGTGGCCATATCATAATGCAAAAAGTTCATTTATTCCAATTTTAAAAGTTTCTACAGTCTATAACATTTCGACACTGCTTAAAATTCTAAAGTTCAAAGTCTCTTCTCAGAATCATGGCAATGTCTGAATTGTAACTCTCTGTAAAATCAAAGTTAAAAAAACAGATCAAACACTTCCAATATACAACATCACGGAATATACATTGCCATTCCAAAATGGAGGGAAGGGAGTATAGTGAGGAAATACTGGACCAAAGCAAGACTGAAAATCAACCAGGCAAACTCCACACTCTGCATCTGATGTCAAAATGCTCTTCTGATCTTCAACTCCTTGTAGCTTTGTTGATTGCAATGTACTTATCTTTCTTGGGCTAGTTCCACATCCTTCTAATAGTTCTCCTTGTCAAGTGTTCATGACTCTGGCTTCTCCAACATTTTGGGGTCTCAAAGGAAATCCAAGCTTCACTTTCACAACCTCATGCAAATGGCCTTTCTGGGTCTCCATGAAGGGACACATGCTTGACCTCAGCATGTGGCTTTCCATAGTTTCATAGAGATATTCTATAAGCCCTTTACTATATCCTTGATTCTAAAGCCAGAACCATGTGATCAAAGTTATCCAACTTCTTCTGGGTTCTGGGGCTGGAACTTGTGCTACTCAGTCAAATAAATTTTCATCAGCTTTCTGTTTTCCATGCTTTCCTTCACTGATTAAGCTTTTCCGTAATCCCTTTCCACAAGTTGGAGGCTTAGTTGGGTGGGGTCTTGCCTTCAGGTCACCACTCCCTTTATTCAATTTAGCACCAGGCTTTTCCTTAAATATTTTATTTCCTTGAGCACTGGATTTGGCTCCATTAGATTTCCTAGTACTCATTTTGTCCTCATCTGTACATCTGGAATTTTTACTTGCTCAATTTCTTTTCATTATAGATGAGGAGTAACAGTGGTGAAGACAGATTTTTTGTTTTGTAGGACAAGTACTTTAAAAAGCAGTCACATTCTTTACCAAAATAACAAAAAGAATTGTCTCTATGCCACTTACTCATATTCTTGTCCTTTGAAACTGCTTGAGCTACATCCCCACATGCCACATTGCCCTCAGTACCACTTTCTTCCACAGTTTTACTAGGATGCTTCATTAACATGTTCAATTGCTTTTCTAATCCGAAGTCCACATTCTGCCACACTCAGTATAGTCAGGTCTGTCACAACAATAACCCACTTTTTGATTTGAAACACTATCTTAGTAAGTGTCCTATGGCTGTGATGAGATACCATGACCAAAGCAACTCTTATAAAAGAAAGCATTGCAGGATACAAGATTAACTCAAAGAAATCAGTAGCTCTACTATATAGAGACGATAAAGGGGCTGAGAAAGAAATCAGAAACATCATCCTTTACAATAGCCACAAACAACATAAAATATCTTGGGGTAATGCTAACCAAACAGGTGAAAGACATGTATACAAAGAACTTTGAGTCTTTCAAGAAAGAAATTAAAGAAGAAACCAAAAAATGGAAAGATCCTCTTGCTGTTGGATAGGTAGGATCAACATAGTTAAAAAATGGCAATCTTGCCAAAATCAATCTACAGATTCAATGAAATTCCCATCAAAATCTCTGCACAATTCTTCACAGACCTTAAAAGGACAATACTCAATTTTATATGGAAAAACTAAAGACCCAGGAGAGCTAAAACAAACCGATACAATAAAAAATAAAAAAAAAAAAAACTTCAGGAGGTATTACCATCTGTGAATTCAAGCTTAACTATAGAGTCTTGAAAATAGCTTGGTACTGGCACAAAAACAGATAAGTAGACCAATGGAATCAAATCAAAATTCCTGATATTAACCAACACACCTATGAACACCTGATATTTGACAAAACAACTAAAATTATACAATGGGAGGAGGAAAGCATATTCAACAAATGGTGTTGGCACAACTGGATGATGGTGTGTAGAAGACTGCAGATAGACCTATGTCAATCACAATGCACAAAACTTAAGTCCAAATGGATCAAAGACCTCAACATAAATCCAGCCACATTGAACCCCTTAGAAGAGAAAATGGGAGGTACTCTTGAACAAATTGGTACAGGAGATTGCTTCCTGAACATAACACCAGTAGCACAGACACAGATATGGACAATTAATAAATGGGACCTCCTGGAACTGAGAAGCTTCTGTAAGGCAAAGGACACAGTCGGCAAGACCAAATGGCAGCCCACAGCCTGGGAAAAGATCTTCACTAACCCCATATCTGACAGAGGGCTGATCTCTGAAATGTACAAAGAACTCAAGAAGTTAGTCACAAAAACACCAAATAATCGTATTAAAATGTGGGATACAGAACTAAACAGAGGAATTCCTCAATAGAGGAATCCTAAATGGCTGAAAGACACATAAGAAATTGCTCAATATCCTTAGACATCACGGAAATGCAAATCAAAACAACTCCTATCAGAATGACTAAAATCAAAAATACCCATGATAGTTTATGCTGGAGAGGATGTGGAGAAAGGGGACTCCTCCATTGCTGGTGGGAGTGCAAACTTGTATAGCCACTTTGGAAATCAATATGGCAGTTCCTCAGGAAGATGGTAATCAGTGTACCTCAAGATCCAGTAATTCCACTCTTAGGCCTATTCCCAAAAGATGCACATTCATGCAACAAAGACATCTGCTCAACTATGGTCATAACAGCATTATTTGTAATAGTCAGAACCTGGACGCAACCTAAATGCCCATCAACTGAAGAATGGATGGAGAAAATGTAGAAACAAACAAACAAACAAACAAATAATGGAATCTTGAAATTCGCAGGCACTTGGATAGAACTAGAAGAAACCATCCTGAGTGAGGTAACCCAATCAGAAAAAAGACCAACATGATATCTATTCACTCATATATGGATTTTACATATAGAGCAAAGGATCACCAGCCTACAATGCACACTGCCAGAGAAGCTAGGAAACAAGGAGGACCCTAAGAGACACATGTATGGTCCCTCACAGAAGGTGAAAGGGACAAGATCTCCTGAGCAAATTGGGAGCATGGGGGAGGGGAGAGGGAGTTAGGGAAAAGAGAAGGGGAGAAGAGGAGGGGAGAGAAGAACATGAGGGGACAGGAAGATTGAGTTTGGGGAAGAATAGAGAAGAACAAGAAGAGATACCATAAAAAAGGAAGCCATTATAATGGAAGCCATTATAGGTTTAAAGAGAAATCTGGCACTAGGGAAATGTCCAGAGACCTACAAGGATGACCTCAATTAACAATCTAAGCAATAGTGGAGAGGCTACCTTAAATGCCCTTCCCTGATAATGAGATTGATGACTACCTTATATGCAGTCCTAGAGCCCTGGAATCCAGTTGCAGACAGGGAGAATTGACGAGCAATGGGGTCAAGACCATGCTAGGGAAATCTACAGAAACAACTGACCTGAACAAGTGTGAGATCATGGACTCCAGACTGATAGCTGGGAAACCAGCATAGGACCGGCCCAGACCCCCCTGAACACAGGTCACAGTTAGGTGGCCTGGGAAGTTTATGGTACCTCTGACAATGGAACCAGGATGTATCACTGGTGCAAGAACAGACTCTAGTAGCTCATTCCCCATGGAGGGATAGTCCCTTAACCTAGAGACAGGGAGGAGGGCCTAGGCCCTACCCCAAATGATTTGACTTTGATGATCCCTCATGGAAGACTTCACCCTCCCTGGGAAGTGGATGGGGTATGGGATGGGGTGTCTGTGGGGGGTCATGGGAGGATGGGAGGGAGGGGGAACTAGAATTGATATATAAACTAAAAAAGTATTTAATTTATAAAAAGGAGAAAAATAAGATAGCAATAACCTGGGGCTTACCATTTCAGAGGTTTAATTAACTATCAGCATGGCAGGAAGCATCACAGCACACAGTCAGACATGATGTTGGAGAAATAGCTGAGAGTTCTGTATCTGGATCAGAGACCGTAGGAAGAGAGAGGCCCTGGGCCTGGCTTGGGCTTTTGAAACCTCAAAGCTTATTCCCAGTGACACACTTAATCCAACAAGTCCATACCTCCTAATCCTTTAAAACAGTGCCATTTGCTAAGCACTCAGATATATGAACCTATGGGGGCCAGTATTATTCAAATACCCACAATGGGTGTTTTGCCTGTGTATATGTCTGTGTACTGCATGCATGCCTGTTGCCATGAATAAAACCTGGGTTCCCTATTAGAATAGTCAGTTCTCTTAACTACTGAACCATCTCTCCAGCCTCCAACTTTGGTGACATCAATGAGTTCAAGTGATGACTTTCAGTTTTACTTTGCTTTGAGTGAATGTACTGCTGTAGTTCTGTCTTTTCCTTTTGGCCTGAAGAGCTTCAATATCATAAGTCATAGACCATCAACAAAATTTCTTAGTTGTTATTTCTCTATGTTTCTGTTCATTTTTAGTTTAGAAAGATAATTTTGCTGCACACAGAATTTTGTGTCAACAAATGCTTTTCTTTCTGAACTTTGAATGTGTCATTTTCCTGGGTTATGGCCTCTGCTATTTTTGATAGGAAGTCAGTTACTCACCTCATTATGATTCCCTTGTAGTCCATGAGTTATTTTTCTTTTGGTGCCTTCAAGGCCCCTTGTACACTGATTGTTGCCTATGATGTGCCTGGCTGTGCCTCACTTTGTCCTCAAACAACTCACAGCTCTTTGAGATTCTTGGAAGAGCTTCCTCATTTAAAACTAGAAGGTTTTCATCAAAATTCACAAAATTTTTGACATTGTGACCTTGCTTACTTTTTTTTCTAGAATTCTCATTATTCAAATTGTGGCATGCCTTGTGCTAAAATACATGCTCTCTTTCTTAGTGCTTTTTGTTCTTCAGATGACATGATCACTTTTGGTCTATGTTACATATTCTGGAGACTTCCTTCTGGAAGCTTAACTGTACTGTCTCTACTTACCTCTAGTCACTTTTTCCACTTTTGCTATTATCTTCAATGCTATGTCTTCCCTTTGATTCTTTGAAACTATTTACCTCTTTATTAATCATTTTCATTTCATGAGTCATTATTATCCACAGGCTCCACATTCACAAATTCATACAGTCATGGATTGAAAATATTGGGAAAAAGGAACCTCTATATATTAGAGTTCTCTAGAGTAACAGAACACACACACACATATATATGTATGTATGTATGTATGTATATATATATATATATACACACATATGTGTGTGTGTAGATAGAGTGTTTGCGTGTGTGTGTGTGTGTGTGTGTGTGTGTGTGTGTGTGTGTGAGTGTGTATAATGAATGGAAGGTTCAAGAATCCAGTAGTTGCTCAGTCCTCAAGACTGGATGTCTCAGTTTGTCTTCAGTATACATCAGAATGCCAAAGAATTAGGCTCTAATTCCAGTGAAAGAATGAACTTGCTGTTGAGGTGATAGCAAACATAGACCAAAATTTCATTCTTTATTATCCTTATGTAGGATTTCAACAGAAGGTTTGACCCAGATTAGTAGTGACTTTTCTTAGCTGAAAAGATCTGAATTATCTGGGAGGTGATGGTGCCCACCTTTAATCCCAGCACTTAGGAGGCAGAGGCACATGGATCTCAGTGATTTCAAGGTCAGCCTGGTCTACAAATCGAGTTCCAGTACTGCCAGAATTGTTACACAGAGAAACCTGTCTTGGACCCCCCCCCCAAAAAAAATAATCCAGATCTGAATTAAAGGTGTGTATCTCAAAGTTCTGGATTAGAAGTAGTTTTTCCAACTTCAAATTAAACAAAAAGTCTCTCACAGGTGTGCCCTCCATTTTGGGGTTTTAGTTAATTCTAGAAGTTGTCAAGTTGACGTCCAAGAATAGCCATCACAAGTCCACCCCTTTTAAACTTGACACACAGTCTTATCTCCTTATACAGTGAATAATTTCCAAATGAAAACACTAACCAGGCCATAATAATGACTAAACATGATATAACCATCCCATGTAAAATTGCAAATGCCTTATATATTTTACAGGTCAAAATTATGCCTAACATGATATAACTATCTCTTGTATAACAACAAATGCATTATAAATTTAAAATAAGTAGCTGTGATGGTTTGTATAGGAATGATTCCCATTGGCTAATATATTTGAATGTATGATCATTTGGGAGTTGCACTACTTCCCAGGGATTAGGAGGAGGTGCCTTGTTGGATTAAATGTGGCCCGGTTGGAGGAAGTGTGCCACTACGTTTGGGATTTCAGAATCCCAAACCAGGCCCAGTCATTTTCTATTTGTTCTTGTTCCCTGTGGATCCAGAAGTCAAACTCTCAGCTACCTCTCTAGCACCATGTCTGCCTGCATGCTGCCATGCTCCCTGCCACACCAATGGACTAGGCCTCTGGATTATAAGCAAGCCTCAGTTAAATGCATTCCTTTATAAAGCAAAGCTGTGACCCCCATGCCTCTTCACAGAAACTTACTAAGACAGTGGCAATGTCCCTTAAAGGATCGGATATTCTTTTAGCATCTCAAATTTCAATATGATAACCCCTGATAGTCTCTTAATTATTGTTAATCACATGGCCAATGAGTTGAAAAAAACTGCAAATATCTGTATAAATTCATTCTTAAAATTATGACAGAAACACTCATGTCAGTTATAATTATTTCTGCAACTGGTCATACAGCCATGGCTGGTATTTATACTATCTTCCTCTACTGCCCATTCTGTATTTCCACTACCCTTGGCAAGAACCTCAGCAGATCTAAGCTTTTTTCTGAAGTAGTGACTCATACTTTCAATCCTGAAGGGTCTGTGCCCTTTATCATCATTCCAAACAAAATGTATGACCCCGTGGACTACCGAATTTCTGCCCACTATGAAGATTTCCCTTCACCAATATCTTTCAGGGTTGTTCCAGAAAGTGGCTATAGCACTACAGGTGTTCAATGCAGAACCACCAGTAAACAGCACCTAGTCTTTTGTTCCTCAGACAACTGATCTTATGGCAGCAGATAACATTGCAACAGGAGTAGAAACCATAGGCATCTGGGAAACTTCTCCAAGTAACTTGCTTATGCCTTCAGGACCTGCTCAGGAAATAGATTCATGCTTTGCATGTCCTACTTTATGACTTGGTATGTCAGATAATACCCAGCTCACAATGATCAGCTCACATTGCATGGTAACTTGATGGTCCATTGCCAAATATTCAGTTTCTATTAAAGTACATTAGCAGGTTAAGAGCTGTTGGGAGCTGTTTTGTGGGGCTTCAATCCCAACCAGCCGATCAGTCCCGGGTCTGTACCTGAGTGGGGGTGTGTGGATGAGGGAAAAAATTCATACCTGAGTTAGGGAGTGTGGATGAGTGAAAGGCTAGCTATAGATGAGAAAGAAAAGACAGAGAGACAGAGAAAAGGTCAGGAGGACAGATCAGTCAATACTACAATGCTCTGAGTTTATTTTTCACCACTCTTATTATCTTATCCAAAAAGGGGAACACAGTATCATGTATATGGAACAAACAGACTTTTCTTCCTCAGTTATTCTAAGAGATCAGTAAGGACACCTTAGCTCCAACTTCTAGTTCCCTAGCCTTGAGGATCATGAGTAGCCAGCCACACCTCAGATTCAGCTCTGTTGTTATTTAGAATAAGGCAACCAAACATCTTATTGTAGCCACACCTTTGACCTTTAGGTCTTATGACTTTCTGAGAACATTTTGAACTCTCTGTCTTTGTGCCTAGATAGAGTGCAGCCATCTATATGGACAACCACAAAGAACTGTCTCTCAAATTCCAAATCCAAAATGCCTCTGCTATGGAAAGATCTCTTTGTACACTATGAAGTTATGTTTCTGCCAAGGTACCTTATTATTGGTTTAATAAAAAGCTAATAGGCAAGAGGTATAGGTAGGAGAGGCAGACACAGAGGATGTTGGAAAGAAGAAAGGCAGGGTTGCCAGGAGACACAGAAGGAGAAAGACCAGCTAGAGGACAGGTCACATAGTAATATTCAGATAGATAAAAAATGGTTTAATTTAAGTTATAACAGCTAAGTTAGTAACAAGCCTGAGTGACTGGCTGAGCATTTATAATTAACAATAAGTCTCCGTGTTGTTACTTTTTGAGAACCGGCGGTCCTGATAGAAAGGTCCGACTACAAATGAGACCATGTATATCCACATAAGGAGGGAGCCTCAATTGAGAAAATACCTCTATGAGATTGGCAAGCCTATGGGGCATTTTCTTAATTAGTGATTGAAAAGGAAAGGCATATCCCACTGTAGGGGGGTTTGTGGTCCAGGGAGATGGGAGTCCAGTAGAATGAGGATGATGATGATGAGGTTCCCCAGGACAGTGGTGAGGTACATGGCCAGGAACAGGGCATAGAACAGGTGCTGGTGCTGGGTGGGGGGGATGGACAGGCTCAGGAGGAGGAACTGGGAGATGACAGTTTGGTTGTTCATTATCATTTTTCATTTCCAGCATCCTAACAAGAATGTATCATGGTCCCTTAAAATTCAAAATAAAAATTAACATAAAAGAACGTTTTATTCCTTTTCTCTCCCAAGCCTACATTTATTTTAGAACACACTGTAAACCTTTAACACTTTTTCTTAATGTGAATCTGTAAGAAGTAAGGTTTTTCCGTCCGCCGCCTGGTCTTGTCCTGCCACCACGCCAGCCCCAAATAATACATGGAGACTCTGTATTTGATACTATGCTGTTGGTCCATTACTAGTTTCTTATCGGCTAGCTCTGTCTTAAGTATTAACCCATTTCTATGTATTTCCATGTGGTCTTACCAACGAGAGGCGGCTGGCAGTTCTATTCTCTCCAGATTCTCCATCGTGACTCCTCCTTCCTACTTCCTATTTCCTCCTTGTCTCCTAGTCCCTCCTATCTTCCTTTCCTATTGGCCAAGAGTGCTTTATTTATTAACCAGTATGAGAAACATATACAGAATGACATCTCCCATCATGAATCTGTCTTTACTGTAAATCTTTATCTTTTTCTGGCCATGAGACTTTTATCTGGTAAACAGCAACATTACTAAAATGAAAGTCATAGCTGTGTTAGCTGTGGTCTTATCCAAGATGGTGGTGGCTATTTTACCGCCAGTACTGAGAGCTGTGCTCAACGCCTTGGTCTATGCTGTCATCCAGCGGCATGCTGCCGGATTAGAGATGTGGTCACTGCCATTGCCAGCTCTTGTACACACCAATAAATTGTTAGCAGTGCTTTTTTTTAAAGCCCTGTGGTTTTTTGCTGCTCATGCTGAGTCATGAAAACTCCCTTAAAGGAGACTTGGTAATCTTTGCTTCTCTCACGCAAAACACAGTCCAACCCAGAAAAATGCTGTTAGTAAGAAGCCTTGGTTGTCTCTGTTCTTTTGTTTCTAAAAACCCTTTTTAAAGCTTCTGTTAAGTTTCAAATGGAAGTTCTTATTAGCCATGTTGGGCACCATATGTTAAGAGTAAGGTTTTTTGCTGGTCTGTCCCACCGCAGCACCAGCCACAAATAACACACAGAGAACCTGATTAGATACAAAGCTTTTCGCCTGTTACTTGTTTCTTATCAGCTAGCTCTGTCTTAAGTATTAACCCATTTCTATTAATCTAAGTATTTCCACGTGGCCTCATCTTACCGGAGAGTAGGGCTGGCCTCTGTTCTTTCTAATCTCTTCATATTGACTCCTCCTTCCTACTTCCTCGAATCCTCCTTGTCTCCTAGTTGTAGTGAGATAGTCCTTCTGTAGCACTGACCACGCCCATTGGGGGTGGAGCCATGGGCGGAAGTGACCTGTGGAAGGAGGTCGGAGGGGGCCAGGAAAAGCGCTCTCTTTATATGTCGAGGGGTCTTTTTTCTTTGGTCCAGCCTATTTGGGGTTCGGTATGCTTCTTGTACTTTCATGGGCATGTCCTTCAGATTTAGAAAGTTTTCCTCAATGATTTTGTTGAATATGTTTTCGGCACCTTTGAGCTGGGCTTCCTCACCTTCCCCTATGCCTGTTATTCTTAGGTTTTACCTTTTCATGGTGTCCCACATTTCCTGGATGTTTTGTGTTAAGGAGTTGTTGGATTTATGATTTTCTTTGGTCGATGAATCTATTTCTTCTAGTTTATCTTCTGTGCCTGAGATTCTCTCTTCCATATCTTGAATTCTATTGGTTATGCTTGTGTCCGTGGTTTCCGTTTTTTTGCCCAGCTTTTCAATTTCCATCCTTCCTTCCGTTTGTGTTGCCTTTATTTTCTCAATTTCAGTTTTCAAGTCTTGAACCGTTTCCTTCACCTGGTTCATTGTTTTTTCTTGGCTTTCTGTACTTTCCTTAAGGAATTTGTTCATTTCTTACACTTTTTTGTTTGTTTTTTCCTCCATTTCTTTAAGGGATTTTCTCACATCTTCTTTGAGGGCCTCTATCATTTTTATGATGGTGATTTTCAAGTCGTACCCTTCTGCTTCCTCTGCTTTGTTGTTGTGTTCCATTCTAGTTGGTGTAGATTCCCTAGATTCTGGTTCTGTCATGTTTATCTTTCTGTTGTTAGGTGTTCTCTTGTATTGCCTTCTTCCCATAGTTTCTTCCAGTAGGTGTTGGTGGTGTCTCTTCCCTCTCTCTATGGTACTTCCCAGATGGGCTTATGTGGATCTGAGATTCAATATCTGTAGCTCTGTGTGGTCCAAGCTCTCTAGGATGTTTCTCCACAGACAGGGATCCAGGGATGGGGTCAAGGATGTGGATCCAGAAGAAGATGCCAGCAGGTACTCACAGTGGTCCTCTGGCCAATAGCTCTGGCCAATAGCTGGCAGAAGTGGACGAGGGCTGAGCTTAAACTTGAGAAGGTTTTTCAGGGTAGTGTGATCTCACTGGAAACTGACGTTCTCCCGCTGAGACCTAATTCTTTGGCAGGGGCCCGGATTTGGGGGTCAAGGATCTTGCCCGCAGGAACTCTGAGTGGACACACAGAGATAGGCGGATCTCTGGGAGGGGCCCGGGGCTCCAGAGGACTGGAGGCAGGGTCAGAGACCAAGCCGGTGGAAATTACAGGTGGTCCTACGTGGATAGTCAGGTCTCCTTTGTTCAGAGTTGCTCCAAGAAGTCTCTGAAGTAGGGTGGACTGTTGGGTCTACCCTCTGTCCCAGTGCTCAACCAGAGCGGTAGGACCGTAGGTGGGGTAGGGCACAGGGTAGGGGGGTAGGCTGGAGGTGGGGATGGGTGGGGGTGTATCAGATTTCCAAGGGTGCTCTGGATGGGGACCAGAGACAGGAGCAGCAGGATCAGGGGCCAATCCAGGGAGTTCATGCGGGGGAGGGAAGAAAAGAGGTTGTAGGGTCAGGCAGCCCCAATTGGGCCCAGACTCTCCTCTGGCCAATAGCTGGTGGAAGAGGACGAGGGCTGGGCTGGAACTTGAGAAGGTTTTGCAGGGTAGTGGGATCTCACTGGAAACTGGCGCTCTCTCGCTGAGACCTCGTTCTTTGGCAGGGGCCTGGATTTGGGGGTCAAGGATCTTGCCTGCATGAACTCCGGGTGGACCCGCAGAGATAGCTTTTTTTCCATTTCTTTAAGGGATTTCTCACATCTTCTTTGAGGGCCTCTATCATTTTTATGACAGTAATTTTTAAGGTGTTCCCTTCTGCTTCCTCTGCCTAGTTGTTGTGTTCCATTCTAGTTGGTGTAAATTCCCTAGATTCTGGTGGTGTCATGATTGTCTTTCTGTTGTTAGGTGTTTTCTTGTATTGCCATCTTCCCATATCTTCTTCCAGTATGTGTTGGTCTGGTCTCCCCCTCTCTCTGTGGTACTTCCCCAGTGGGCTTATGTGGGTCAGAGGTTCAATATCTGTAGCTCTGTCTGTTCCAAGCTCTATAGAAGGTCCCTCTGCAGACAGGGACCCAGGGATGGTGTCAGGGATGAGCGTCCAGTAGAAGATGCCTGCAGAAACTCAGCATGGTCATGCAGAGATAGGCATGTCTCTGGGAGGGGCCCAGGGCTTCAGCAGAAGACTGGGGGTGGTGTCAAAGACCAAGCAGGTGGAAATTATAGGTGGTCCTGCATGGATAGGCAGGTCTCCTTTGTTCGGAGTTGCTCTGAGAAGTCCCCGAAGTAGGGTGGACTGTTGGCTCCACCCTCTGCCCCAGTGCTCAACCAGAGAGGCGGGACAGTGGATAGGGTAGGGGGGGCAGTCTCACGGTGGGGATGCATGGGGGTGTATCAGAGCTCCAAGGGTGCTCTAGATGGGACAGGACACAGGAGCAGCTGGATCAGGGACTAACCCCCTGAACCTTCTTTTCTAAGCATTCTACATTTTGCGTTCTGTCATTTTATGTTTTGAATCCTTGTTATTAAGTCTCCTATGGTTTGTTTGTACAAGTTCCTTATTGTTTATTCTAATCTCAACCATTTCTTTAAGAATATCATGTTAATGATGAAACCCATTGCTATTACAAAGGAAAGAATGTATATATTGGTCCAGTCATAATGTTCTTCTGCTAAAATTCCTTCTATATATGAAGTAAAAGAATTCCTAATGCCCTGCATTGTAAAATTATCTGCCATAGTTATGGAACAATTAATCTCAGATATCATATCAGCTTAAATTGCAAAGGATGTTACAACTACCTTACGTGTAATTCTGCTGACTGGAACTTTGATGCTTTTAGTTGCAGATATCAACTTGTGGTAGTTATCCTTGAAGTGTTCCACCAAATAGTGGCTGGCAGCAGAAAATCATTCTGATCCCAGTCTCTGTAGAATAGCTCTTAAGAAACTAAGGCAAGTGAAATTTTGTTAAATGAAGGAGTGAAACGAGCATTGTGAAAATTGCTCGGACCGCAGGCCTAACAGTTGCTGCCTGCAACTGGCACTGCCAGGCCACGAGCACACAAACAGGGCAGGCTCAGAGTCCAGAGTGCGTGCCTTGTGCAGGAGCACATCAGCAGGGTGAGCACTGCAGGGCTCTGTGTGAATGCTATGTGAGCAAATGGGCAGGAGATGAGCAGTGGTCTCAGAGCTCCAGTGGAGTTTTAGGGCAGCTCACAAGCTGCAGTGTAAGGCAAGGCAACCACTTGTTCAGGGATGGTGGGGGAAGGGAATGGCATCTGCCTCCTGTGTGAAACTCAGATCCCATGAAAATCCTGATCCTGATTTTGACACCAGATATTGCGGTTTAATAAGAATCAGGATAAACAAATAGGCTGAATAGATTTATTCAGGGAGAAATAACTTACAACCTAGACAGATGAACACCAGAAAGTTCCACTGGATGCTCTCCTGTCCGAGTCCTGCCAGCAAAAGAGTGTCCCCTGGCTACTCCTCAGACCTAGTTCCACAGGTCACTTCTGCCCCTGGCATGGTCAGTGCCACAGAAGGAGACAAATTGGATATCCCACTACATTTAGCAGACTTTTGCTTGAATGAATTGGCAAACTCATTAAGCTCTTTAGTAGTGTAGCATACTTCATGGACTATACTTACTATCTCTTCTCTAGGAGCCTGCTTTTCCTTAAGTCTGGTTATAGGTCTAGAGACAATTGGTAGGTCCTGCGGGACAATAGTGCCTTGTCTGGCAATTCCTCCAGAGAAAGTCACTGCTGGTTTATCAGACAATGAAGGATTAATTTCTTCAGTTGAAGGTGAAACATGCAATATTCCATATGGTGCTAGTGTTAGTATGTATGTCTTCTATTGAGGATAGAGAGACTCCTTCCTCGTGTAAGAATCTGAGTGTTGAAAGTTCTACCATTCAATATGGTCCTCCCACACATTCCCCATCCAAGTCACAGGATACTATTGTTTATCCATTCATATGCTTGTTTTAATTTCTGACCCCCTCTGAGACCGAGACTTGGATTTTTACTGTAATTCAGCCAAACTTATGATGTGGGCTTCAGTTTGATTTTCCACAGCTCAAGCTCTGTGACTGTTGGAAAGAAGAGTCTCTTCCAGGGCACACTAAGAAACTTTCAGATTATTTATGCACACCTGGAGCTGGTCAGTCTTATCACTGAGTTCATTGTTGTTCTTGACTGTATTCTGAGATGGTAGAAGTTGGTTAATTTTATAATAGAGGTAGTTCATTTCCTTTGTCATATGTCCTCAGAGGCTAATAACAACTGACCTTTGTCAGAAGCTGTGTTTGTGGGGCTGCAATCAGAACCAACTGAGTGGCCCCAAGTTCATACTTGAGTGGGGGTGTGTGGATGAGGGAAAGAAGTTTGTACCTGAGTGGAAGTGTTTGGATGAGGGAAAGGCTAGCTATAGTCAATAAAGAAAAGACAGAGAGACAGAATAAAGTTCAGGAGGGCAGATCAGTCAATACTGAAATGCCACGAGTTTAATATTCACCACTCTTATATAACATAACCAAAAATGGGAAAAGACTTTTCTTCCTCAGTTGTTCTAAGGGTTCAGTAACCACACCTTCAATCCAACTTCTTGTTCCCTAGCCTTGAGGTTCAGGAGTAGCTACACCTCAGACCAGGTATGTTGTTATTTAGAATAAGACAGCCAAACACCGTATTGTAGCCACTCCTTTGACCTTTAGGTCTTATGACTTGCTGAGGACAGCCTTGAACTCTCTGTCCTTGTGCCAAGATGGAGTGCAGCCATCTTTATGGGCACTGACAGGCTATCATAATTTTCTTTTTTCCCACAAACTGTCAACAGTTTTATATACAGTGTTACTATTGCCACCCACAATGGTAAATCAAGATAATAAAACTCATTAATGTCTTTAAAGTTGGTAAAATAGTTCACACAATAGGTTTTTCATATTCTCTAAACTCCTGGGAGAGGCTTTGGTAACTATAGGTAATGGCAAATTGAAAAGCCTATTCCAGAAACTTATATTTAATATTCATCCTTATATTTCTCTTTCTCTAGGTCCACTTCTGGTTCTAAAATTATTAGTCAGGGTTCTCTAGAGTAATGGAACTTATAGAATTATTCTCTTTCTGTACATAGAAAAGGGATTTATTAGAGTGATTTACAGTCTATGGTCCAGCTAATATAACAATGACTGGCTATGAATGGGAAGTTGAAGAATCTTGTAGTTGCTTAGCCCATTAGACTAGATGTTTCAGCTGTTATTCAGTACACACCAGAATCCGGAAGAAGTAGACTCTAATACCAGTAAAAGAATGGACTTGTTAGGGAGGTGAAAGCAAACAAGAAATTAGTAAACACTTTTTGATTCCTTGTCCTTGTATTGGCTTCCAGCATTTAGAATGGCCCAGATTAGAGGTAGTTTTTTCTTAACAGGCGGGCCCTTCATTTTAGAGTGTTATTTAATTCCAGCTGTAGTCAAGTTGACAACCAAGAGTAGACATCACATCCTTCTACCTCTTTTGATCATGTACAAGTTTTTTTCTTCCTTTCTCCTCTTGACAATACAAAGTGTCAGCTATTTCCATGGCATTTGTACTATATTGGGAATAGGAACCTCAATATGACTTAAAGGACAGGGTGGATGTGAGTAGGTAATATGTAAAGGCAAAAACACATTTTTTACATTTCATTTTGATTTTTTGGGAATGTGTGTTTGTGTAGAAATGCATGTGTGAGGACAAAAATGTTGAAGTCAGAAGAAAACTTACTAGAGTCAGTTTTCTGCTTCCACCTTGTGGGTTGCAAGGATTGAGCTCAAGTGGGCAGATGTGGTAGAAAGTATCTTTAACCTCTGAGCTCAAGTCCACAGCTCTCTTCTAACATGTAACCCTGTAAACCTTTCTGGAAAGTGTAACTTTCTGTACAGTGAGTTGCATTTCATTGTCTAATTTCTGGGTTTAGAGGGTTCATTGCACCATAATGTTTACAACATATTTTCCTAGAGGCCAGAGACCATAAAGCATGTGACAGCTCAAGTGTTTTCCTTACAGTTAGTTGTCACTGCTCACTCTACTCAGGGGAAGAAAACACAGGTGAGAGCTTACATTTGGGGCCATTGTCACTTCTCTAGACAAGGGCAAGTGCAACACTGAAATAGCCAAGTATGCCTGCTTCTCAGATCAGTTTGCTCTTTGTCAGAAAGTTTGGATATCTGAGCTTTCCTTGCACCACTGAATTTCCCAGAGTAATTTCATTTATATGGCCTGATTTTCTAATATTCAAAACTGCTACCATGGGAATAACAGTATATACACAATGACTAGCCAGCATGAATTTACTTTTGTGTGATTGTTCCATAGTAGTAATTTGAACCACATAAAATGCCTGTTGTTTGATCACTTTTATCTACAATATTGTTCAACCTAATATAATTAGAGGTTTTCTGTGGAGGAACTAGAGCAGAAGAACATATTATTAATTGTAAGACAGGCAACTGGGCTGATGGAAGTCAGAGAGGGAGTTCTTAGTGCTGTCACTAGATGTGGGCACTATAGTGACTCCTGCTTCTACCAGAGGAGCAGATGCTTGGCTGGAGCCTGGAGAAACAAACACCAGGCTAGGCACAACATCCTGAACTTCCCTAATGTTTCACAAAAGTTGCAAAGTGAAAGCAGGTTGTTGTTGTAGGAGAATGCAAAAACAATTATGTCTCCATCAGAGTTAGGAAACTACCCACATGCACATGAAAAGGGACACTTTTAACCTGCTGAGATTGGGCAAGTGCTAGGTTTTCACCCTACCCCCACTTCCTTGTTCTTTCTGGCAGTTGCTTTCCCAGACTAGAAGGGTTTACATTTTCTCATGTCTTCCAAGGCCCGGCATGGTTATTACATGACTCAAATCAAAGCAGCAACCAAACCAAATCAAACAAAGCTCCAGCAACTCTGACAGGACATGTACACACTAACTGGCTAGAAAATGAATGTAACCTTTTAGTCTGTAAGGGAATGGCTTCTAAAGTGATGCATGCCAGCAAATATGTAGGGAAATGAAGATTACAACTCGAGTGGTCAGCCTCTGGTTTTCCTCTTTAGCATCATGTAAAATTGTGATTTATGCACACTTACTGCAGCACGGCCACAGGGAATTTTATTGGGTTTGATTTCGTTAAAGGGCACTGGACAAAGCAATTCTTTGAATTTTATATATTGTTTAGCAATCAACATGTTTATAAAGATATACCCCCATAGAAAACAGAGTCTTTAATTTTGTGGCAATATATCCACCCATCTCTCCTCTCAAGTATTTCTTCTCTGCAATGTTTCTGAAGATTGATTGTTCTCTGGCTTTGAATTTTAAATGCAAACCACCAGCACATGACCATATTAGCAATCCTTGTTTGCTTTGAAAAGTCTTACTTTGTTTAAATCCAATCTCACAGAAACATACCTGAAAATAGCTTGTTTTGAGACTTAGGCAACCTGTATTAGTCTGTTGTAAGGACACCATCATCTGATTAGTGTAGCATTTGTGGTACTGGTTTTCTAGTGGTGTTATCTTTGGTAATGGAGGCCTTCTGTCAGGTTGTGAGGAGTAACCCTTTGTCTTAGCAACAGTTTGGGTTGTTTGGGGATTTCCAGTGGACCCCTTTGACGAAAAACTCAATTTATTTTAACCCAGTCCCTCACTGGAAACATTGGCTGGTGACAACAGATGGACAGTTGAAACTCCAAATCCCTCAGTCCCTATTTTGTGGTAAAAGGACCAGCCAAAGAAACACAGCCTGACCTGAGAACCAGAGCCAGTGAAAGAAACACACTTTGGTCTTGAAACCAGAGGTAGTGAAAGAAATGCACCTTGGCTTGCATGCAAAATGTTTAAGTAGGGCCAGTGGAAAAAAAAACATTTTGGCCTTGAAACTAGAGCCAAAGAAACACAGTCTGCCCCTGACCAACTCAGCATGAAAAGCAACTAATCCCCGAGAATGAAATCAACTAATCTCTGAGCTTGTTCAAACTCAGGGATTGAAATCTGACCAATTCCCACCCTGGAAATCTTCATCCTGAAAAAAAAATGCCCCTAAGAAGACCTATATAAACTCTGTACCTATTCAATTGGGAACTGCCTTTTTCCACCTTGGCAGAGTGAGACACTCTCCTGAATCCCTTCCTCCCAATAATTCTCCTGAATGAGTTTTGGGTGAAAACCTTCTTTCACTAGTGTGGAGTGGGACAGAGAAGTAACAACTTTCACTGGAACAGGAGCAAACTGCTACATTTCTGTAGGAATTTCCCCTTAACAGAGAGGAGCAGAGAGGTAACAACTTTAGCTGGAGCAGAGAGCACAGCTGAGCAGGAGCAGGATTATTATATTCAAGCCGGGAAACCACCCCTCACTGGAATACAGAATACAGATATCCAACAGCCAGGGTACCTTTTCATCTGGGTGTAGGTATAGCCTGGCTTCCTACATCCAGGATATCTATCTCTTCAGACTTGTAGCACTTATACTCATTAGGATCACCTTCATACATTCTAAGATGTTTCTCTTGCACTAAGTTTCTATACCATCCCCTGAAAGCTCTCCAGCAGTCTCTTTCTGTACTTGCTCCCTCCACTCATCTTCTTAGCACCACCTGATTCTTCCCCCTCTTCAACCCCCCTCCTCACTCCTATTCCACCTGTAAAGTCCATTCTACTTCCCCCTCCCAGGGAGATCCATGTGTCACCTTTGACCCCTCATCTTTACCTCACTTCTCTGAGTGTATGGATTGTAGCTTGTTCATCATTTAATTAATGAATGATATCCACTTATGAGTGAACACATACCATATTTGTCTTTCTAGATCTGGGTTACTTCACTCAGGATGATTTTTTTTTCTATTTCTATCCATTTGCCTTGAAATGTCATGATACCATTGTTTTCAACAGCTGAGCCAATACTCCATTGTGTAAACGTACCATATTTTTAAAAATCCATCCTTCTGTTGCAGGACATCTAGGTTGTTCCCAATTTCTGTATATTATGAATACAGCCACAATAAACAAGACTTAGAAAATATCCTTGTAGTAGGATATAGCATCTTTTGTATATATGGCCAAGAGTGGTCTAGCAGGGTCTTGAGGTAGATTGATTCCCAATTTTCTTAGGAATCACCATATTGATTTCCTTAGTGTCTGTACAAGTTTGCACTCCCACCAGCAATGGAGGAGTGTTCTTCTTGCTACAACCTTGCCAGCATGAACTGTCACTTGTTATCGACCTTAGTCATTCTGTCAAGTATAAGATGGACTCTCAGAATCATTTTGATTTGAATTTCCCAGGTAAATAAGATATTTAACATTTAAGTGTTTCTCAGCTGTTTGAGTATCCTCTACTGAGAATTTTCTGTTTATGTCTGTACCCCACATTTTAATTGGGCTATTTTTTTGTTAGTTTCTTGAGTTTCCATATACATTATCAATACTAGACCTCTATGAGATGTGGAGCTATTAAAAATCTTTTCCCATTTTGTAAGCTTCAGCTTTGTCCATTTGATGGTGCCTTTTGCCTTAAAGAAGCTTTTAGCTATCATGAGATCCCATTGATTAATTGTTGATTTTAGTGCCTTCACTATAGATGTGCTGTTCATAAAGTCTTTTCCTGAGCCAATATGTTCACTTTCTGTTCTATCAGTATTAGTATATCTGGTTTTATGTTGATGTCTTTAATCCACTCAGACATGAATTTTGTACAGGGTGGTAGGTAAGGTTTTATTTACATTATTTTACATATAGACATCCAGTGTGGCCAGCATCATTTTTTGATGATGCTATTTGTTCCAAAGACGCTAATTTTTCCAGTGTGCATTTCTTGTTTCTTTATAAAAAATCAGGTGTCCATATGTATGGGGGTTTATGTCTGGGTCTTCAATTTGATTCTATTGATCAACATGCCTGTTTTTATACCAATGCCATATAGTTTTTAATCACTATAGATATGTAGTACAACTTGAAATCTGGAATGGTGAGACTCCACTGCATTTCTGTTATTGTCCAGGATTGTTTGAGTTATCCTGCATTTATTGTTTTTCCATATATGTAGATGGATTTTCTTTTCCATTGCCAACCCTAAATAGTGATATGGAGACTTTTTGTTGATTATGAACACTTGACATTTAGCTTAGACTTGTCTCAACATTTATAACTTAAATTAACTCATTTCTATTAATCTCTGTTCTGCCACGTGGTATTACCTCTCCATCTTGCACCTTCTCTTTACTCCCCATCTAGCTGGAGACTCTTCTCTCTTCTTCTCAGAGTCTTCTTTGTCCCCAGAAATCCCACCTAACCTCTTCCCAGCAATTGAATGTTCTGCTTTTTATTACACCAATAACAGAAATACATTTTCACACAGTATACAAATATTCCCCACAACACACATATAGTTGAAAATTGTCCTATCAAGTTTGTAAAGAATTGTGTTGGAGTTTTGATGGGGATTGCATTGACATTGAATCTGTAGATTGCTTTCAGTAGACTGGATATTTATACTAAGTTATTTCTACTGATCCATGAACATGGAAGATCTGTTAATCTTTGGATACCTTTTCCATTTTTTCCTTCAAAGACTTAAAGTTTTCAACATAGAATTCCTTTACATTTTTGGTGAGAATTACCCAACATATTATATTATATGAGGCTATATTGATTGGTCTTATTTCCCTAATATCTTTTTCAGTCCATTTGTCATCTGTACATAGGAATACCACTGATTTTTCTTTTATTTAATCCTGTATCCATCTATGTTGTTACAAAGTGTTTATCAGCTGTAGGAATACTCTGGTTAAATTTTTTGGGTAACTTCTGTAAATAATGATACTTTGACTGCTCCCTTTCCAATTTGTATCCCCTTGATCTCCCTCTGTAAGGAGTAGGGTTTTTCCGCCCGCTGCCTGGTCTTGTCCTGCCGCCTTGCCAGCCCCAAATAACACACTGAGACTCTGTATTAGATATAATTCTATTGGCCTGGTTACTTGTTTCTTATTGGCTAGCTCTGTCTTAATTATTAACCCATTTCTATGTATTTCCACTTGGTCTTACCAGCGAGAGGCGGCTAGCAGTTCTATTCTCTCCAGATTCTCCATCTTGACTCCTCCTCCCTACTTCCTATTTCCTCCTTGTCACCTAGTCCCTCCTATCTTCCTTTCCTATTGGCCAACAGTGCTTTATTTATTAACCAGTATGAGAAACATATACAGGATGACATCTCCCATCATCTCCTCTTTTCTGTCTAAATAAAAAGAAGGGTTTTAAGCTTAACATAGCAAAATATATAACACAACAGTTATCAAATAAGAATCACAGTTAACAATATTTAGTCCATTAACATTTAGCAAGATTTGAAGAAAATATTCCATCATCTATTCTATCTTTGTGTGTCTAAAGTCTAAGTAACTTATCTTTAATCCTAACTAATGAAAACTATAACCATAACTATCTGTCTTCAACTCCTTCAAAGACCACAGAAGGATAATATATAAGCTCTAGAAATGACAGAGACATCTTGCTTTGTCAGTCACCTGAGGTTCTTCTGTAATCTTCCATCTTCAGCCCATAGGCCATAGTGTGTCTAGCAGACTCTTCAGCAAAGCAGGAAACTTTAAACTGTTTTTTTTTTTTTATTGGCAGTTTGTCAGTCACTTTTCTCTGTGTCCTGCAGACTGTCTGGTAGACTCTTCCATGAAGCAGGAACTCTGCAGCAATGTTCATCTTGTATCAGCAGTCACTTTTCTGTAGGTCCTGCATGTCCAGTTTATACAGCATAAAGTCAAACAGTCCAGACAGGAGCAGTATCTTGTCAAAATGTCTAGTCTTGCCATACTGGAAGCAAACTCTTTAACAAGTTTCTTTAATGTCCATTTTCCTTTCTGACACAGGTGGTGTTGCCAGGAACAATTATGTCTCATTGTCAAGAAAAACTCTAAACCATTTTAAATGCTATATTCTGTAGGTCTTTGAAAGGTTTGAAGAATTTCTATCTATCTCAAATACATCTCTGTGTATCTTGAAAACCTAACCAACTTAACTCTAAGCTTTGACTATCATAGGTAATTATCTATAATCTGTGCTACATTATACATTACATTTCTAAATGGGCTATATAAACACAACATCTAAACAAGAGGAGAAATATACTTAATCACAAAATTGACTTTAAATTGTACCAATAAATGAAAATCCATTCCAAAACAAAGTATTCATATCTATACCATAATTCCCTTTTTACCTTTAAAAGGATATTGGTTGTGATCATTAACCATTTATAACCAAATCCATTTAAATGAAGACAAACATTTATAAACAATATTTGGGAATTTGGGTGTCGTTCTTTCCAAACTACTTCCTGCTGATAGGGGGCGCTGTCATGGGGATCCTAAGAAGATCTTGGTTGTAGTCTGCAAGGCTGCCTTGTTCAAGCTGTTTTGAATGTTGGATCACCAGCGACTCTGTTTCAGGGAGTCTGGCTTGATCAAACCACATTAGTCTGGAAGGAATCCACAGCCTTTTATTTTCTGTGGAAACAAAAATAGAAATCCTTTTCCCCAGTAACTTGTCCTTAGACTTAAATTTTTGAATCAAAGCATTTTTAAAATATATAAATTGAATTACTTCAGCAGCATTTATTTTAACAGTTGTTTCCTCAGCAGTCAAACAATACAAAGGCAATATAATACCATACAGTAACCAGATTCTCTCTGAGCTTTTCATCTTTATAATTACTCCGTTTCTTTTACTTTTTATTTTTTATTTTTTGAGACAGGGTTTCTCTTCTGCATACCAGGTTTACTTTGAAATCACAGAGATCTGCTTGCCTCTGTCTCACGGGTGCTGGGATTAAAGGTGTGTGCCACCACACCCAGTTCCTCTTTGTCTCTTTAAAACCATTTTATTTTCTTTCCATGTCTACATATATTTTAAAACACACTATAAACCTTTAGAGGTTTTTCTTAATATGAATCTGTCTTTACTGTAAATCTTTATCTTTGTCTGGCCACAAGTCTTTTATGTGGTAAACAACAACATTGTTAAAATGAAAGTCTCTGTTGTTTCTGCCGCGGTTATCAAAGATGGCGGCGGGTACCTTTACCGCCAGCAATGAAAGCTGTGGTCACTGCCCTGGTCAACGCTGCCATCCAGAAGGCATGATGCCAAATTAAAGATGTGGTCACTGCCATTGCCATCTCTCATGCATACCAATAAATTGTTAGCAGTGCTTCTTAAAAGCCGTGCGGTTTTTTGCCACTAAGGCTGAGTCAGGAACCTTCCCTTAAAGGAGCCGCGCGATCTGCTTGTGTCTTGCAAGTCAGAGTACAACTGAGAAAAATGCTGTTACCAAGAAACCTTGCTTGTCTCTGTTCTTTTGTTTCTAAAACCCTTTTTTAAGCTTTTGTTAAATTTTAAGTGTAAGTTCTTAGCCATGTGGGCGCCATTTGTAATGATCCCATATGGGTCTGCCAGGTCCTCTAGCACAAGGCAATGATGAAATTGATCGTTTATTGATAGGAAATGTGCTAGAAGCCACATAGTTTCATAAGAAACACCACGTGAACAGCAAAAATTTAAAAAAGGATTTTTCTATCACTTGGGAACGAGCCAAAGAAATAGTAAGGAAATGTCCTACTTGCTCATTTTATAACCAAACTCCTTTACCACCAGGCAGTAACCCTAAAGGTATAAATAGGAATGAAATATGGCAAATGGATGTGTTTCATTTTGCAGAATTTGGAAAATTAAAATATGTACATCACACTATAGATACATTTTCAGGGTTTCAATGGGCTACTGCTCTGAGATCTGAAAAGGCTGATTCTGTTATCACACACCTATTAGAGGTAATGGCCATTATGGGCATACCTGCACAAATAAAAACTGACAATGCTCCAGCATATGTCTCCAGAAAATTGAAACAGTTTTTTGAGTATTACAAGATAAAGCACATAACTGGTATACCACACAATCCTACAGGACAAGCAGTGGTTGAGAGATCCAATCGTACTTTAAAAGAAATGCTCCATAAACAGGCAAGAGGAATCAAGACACCCAAAAACAAATTACATAATGCTTTACTAATATTAAATTTTCTTAATGCTGATGAAAAAGGAAAAACAGTTGCAGAAAGACACTGAACAATAGAAAAAAACTTCTGAACTAAATCAGCCAGTGTACTTCAAGGATGTACTGACCTCAGAATGGAAAGCAGGATATGTGTTACCTTGGGGTAGGGGTTTTGCATTTGTATCTACAGGAGAAGAAAAACTATGGATACCATCTAAGTTAATCAAGATCCGAGTTGAACAAGAGAAACATCTTAATGAAGAGAAATGACAAGTCATCCAACAAATTAGGTCCCATGAGGTGTGCGGAGAACTCTCAAAGGTAGGGGAAGTGTTCTGTTCTTGTTCTTACAGGAAAACAGAGAAAGCATATCATCAAACAGACAAAAAAACACTGAACATGTAGGTGCCTACAGAAGAGAAGACAGCTCTTCAGAAACAATTACTTAAGGAAGAAGAATTTGATATATGGTAAAAAAAATATTTAATTGTAGTAAACTATTTCTATACAGAAATCTCTCTACTATCTAGTATTCCTGAAGTCCCAATTTATGTAAACCAATGCTGGCTTTGGAGTTGAATTTGGCTTTCCTTCTCTAAATTCAAGCATGTTGTTAAGATTAAATTCATGGTTTCTGCCTTAAATCAAGAAGCCAATTGGTGTAAGGCAGAAGAAAAAAATTCTGGGGACTAATTTCTTATATGCAATTTTCTCTCTGAAATCCTAATTTTCTCACATACTTTTAATGCTTATTGTTGTCTTTCCCTAATGCATACCTTAAAACTTTAAAATTTTACTTTAATATTGATGTGTAATTTTTCCACAAGGAATAATAACGATTCCCAACAGCAGTCTTTGAACTCTCCGGAAAGAAGATGGAGCCCCACATCATCATTTCCACTTGACTCATCCTGATGCATCTGAACTACAAACATTACCCTAAAACCGGTTTGAGACTGTTTTGCTCGAGACAACTCATGACTAGCTAGCTGTAATGTTGCACCTTTTTATTACACCCTGGCCAGAGTTTCAAATAGAACTACAGTCAAGAATTTTCTGCCACACAGTGACTAGCTACATATGTCACAGCCAGCACTGTTGAGAAATTTGGTTGCTAAAAGTTTTCTTCCTACAGGATTCATTGGAGCAATCATCATCCCATTTCAGCAGGAAGTAACCTTATGATAACGACGCCCCCTTTCCCTACCCTTGGAATTTTGGGGTAATAGTCATCTTCTTTGGGTTGGTTTTAGTTATTTAGGGTTGGGTATGGAAGGTGATGCTTACACTCGGGTTTATCTTTTAGACAGGATTAGGTAATGGTTGGGAAAGGTATGGTTTAGATGGGATATAGGTAGATTACCCTATTTTCTTGAGAATTTGAGTAAGAATGAGATAGTATTTTACAGCTTACATTGTTATGTATTCTTATGTGGTAAGCTATGTAAAATTAAGTTTATATTTTGTTATATTGTATTAAATCTTTCTACTTACAATGTTTTATGCACATTATTTTTTACCATATTCTATGTATGTATTCTTTTCTTGTATTCAAGACATTTTGTATATTGATACAATTTGGGATATTTATCTTGCTGCCCTTTACAGTTCTACCTCTTGTCTTGACATTTCTACTCTACCTCTATTTTAGGGATTTATATGTATGTATATGTATATAGTTATATTGTTTAAGTATTTGTTCCTGCTTTATTCAGGGAAGTTTTAATCAGTTTTTAGCTAAGTTCCTGAGTATTACAGATTATCTTCACTCATATTTCCTGACCTATGAGATTAGTCAAATATAGATGCTTAATCTTCAATCAGTTCATAGACATGCAGAACATGGCATTTAAATGTTTTAATATTAGTACTCCATTGACATGAGACACTGTTGCTCCTGACAGCACCGTGCACTTTCCCGAAAATATGTTGGACACTGTTGTTGCTCCTGCTGGAATTCATTCTCGCCTCAGCTAATGGCCTATTGGGCAAAGAATTGCCCCCACCTTGACCACTGATTTGGACATGCGGTCCTATGTGCTTGCAGGAGACAAATATAGAAGACTGCTTGACCTTGCCAAGTCAGGGTAAGACAGCCATTCTACCTCCCTGTTGGTCTAGTGGTTAGGATTTGGCGCTCTCACGCCATGGCCCGGCTAGCTCAGTAGAGCATGAGACTCTTAATCTCAGGGTCGTGGGTTCGTGCCCCACGTTGGGCGCCATTTGCAAGGAGTATGTTTTTCTGTCCGCCACCTGGTCTTGTCCCGCCGCCGTGCCAGCCCCAAATAACACACTGAGACTCTGTATTAGATATAATTCTGTTGGCCCGGTTACTTGGTTCTTATTGGCTAGCTGTGTCTTAATTATTAACCCATTTCTATGTATTTCCACGTGGTCTTACCAACGAGAGGCGGCTGGCAGTTCTATTCTCTCCAGATTCTCCATCTTGATTCCTCCTCCCTATTTCCTATTTCCTCCTTGTCACCTAATCCCTCCTATCTTCATTTCCTATTGGCCAACAGTGCTTTATTTATTAACCAGTATGAGAATCATATACAGGATGACATTTCCCATCACCCCTCAGTTCTCTTATTGCTGTAGCTGTACAAGTACTATATTAAATAGATAAGAGAAAGTGTGCAATCCTGTCTTCTTCCTGATTTTAGTCAAATTTCTTTGAGATTCTTTTCATTTAATTTGATGTTGGCTATAAGCTTGCTGAAAATTGTGATTATTATGTTTAGATAAGTCCCTTGTAACATTAATTTCTCCAGGACTTGAAGCATGAAGGGGTGCTGGATTTTTATCAAATGCCTTTTCTCCATTTAATGAGATTATCATATATTTCTTCAGTTTGTTTCTGTAGTCCATTATTTTTTTCATAAGTTTATCTAACCCTATATCTCTGGGATGATTCATACTTGATCTTGGTATATGATTGTTTTCATGTGAACTTGGATTAGTTCATAAATCTTTTATTGAGTATTTTTGCATGCATGTTTATAATTGAAATTGGTCTGTAATTTTTACTTTCACTCTTTGTTGAGTCTTTATGTGGTTTGGACATAGCTGTGGCTTCATAAAATGAATTGGGCAATGTCCCTTCTGTTTCTAGTTTGTGAAATAATTTGGTGAGTATTGGCATTAACTAAACTTTGAAAGTGTGGTAGAATTGTGTAATAAAGCCATCTTACACTGTGCCTGTTTTGGTTGGGAGATGTAATGACAGTTTTAATTTCATTAGGGGTTATAGTTCTATTTAAATTATTTATCTGATCTTGATTTAACTTTGGTAAGTGGTACCTATTAAAAATATTATTCCCGTCTTTTAGGTTTTCCATTTTGGTAGAGTACAGGTTTTTTAAAGTATGTCCTCATGATTTTCTGGATTTCCTCCATGACTGTTCCCATTTTTGTTTCTGATTATTTTAATTTAGATATTTTAATTTAGATATTTTTTTAATTTGGATGAAGGTTTTTCTATCTTATTACTTTTCTTAATGAACCAACTCTTTGTTTCATTGATATTCTGTATTGTTCCCTTCGTTTTTATTTTATTGATTTAAGGCCTCAGATTATTTTTCCATCTAGTACTCCTGGGTGTGCTTATTTCTTTTTGTTGTAGAGCTTCCAGGTATGCTGTTAAGTTGCTAGTATCAGATCTCTCCATTTTTTTTCCATGTAGGCACTTAGTGCTACGAACTTTCCACTTAGCATCAATTTCATTGTGTCCTATAAATTTCAGTATCTTGTTTATTCACTTTTGAATTCTAAAAAGCCTTTAATTTCTTTATTTCTTTCTTGACCCAGTTTTCATTCAGTATAGAGTTGTTCAGTTTCCATGTGTTTACAGAATTTCTGTTGTTTTCTTTTGTTGCTGAAGTTTAGTTTTAATCTCTAGTGGTCTGACTGGATGCAAGGAATTCTTCAGTTTTCTTGTGTCTATTGAGACTTGCTTTGTGATTGAGTACATCGTCAATTTTGGAGAACATTCCTTGAGGTGTCAAGGATATCTGTTAGATCCATTTAGTTTATATTATCTGTTAGCTACAGTATTTCTCTGTTTAGTTTTTGTCCAGATGACCTGTCTGTTGGTGAGAATGGGATACTCAAATTTCCACTTTCAGTGTGTGAGGGTCAATGTGTAATTTAACATGTATTAATGTTTCTGTTGCAAACATGGGTGCCCTTGCATTTGAGGCATAGCTTTTAAGAACTGAAACGTCATCTTGGTGGATTTTTTTCTTTTGATGAGCATGAAATCTTCTTTCCTTGGTTTTTAAATCTATTTTGTTAGATGTTAGAATAACTATACCAGCTTGTTTCTTAGGTCCATTTCCTTGGAATATCTTTTTACAAACTTTGACCCTGAAGTAATGACTTTCCTTGGTGTTGAGGTTTGTTACTTGGAATGCAGCAGAAGGATAGATCTTGTGTTTGCATCCATTCTGTTAGTCTCTTTTATTTGGGGAATTGAGTCCATTGATATTGGGTGGTATCAATGACCAATGATTTTTAATCCCTGTTATTTGTTGTTGTTGTTGGGTGTGTGTGTGTGTGTGTGTGTGTGTGTGTGTGTGTGTGTGTGTGTGTTTCCCTTCTTTTGGCATTGTTGCTGTGAGATTATTTCCTGTGTTTTCATGGGTGCAGTTAATCTATTGGGTTGGAGTTTTCCCTCTAGTACCTTCTGTAGGGCTGGATTTGTAGATAGATATTGTTTAAATTTGGCTTGATCATCTGTTTTTGTCTTTATTAGGTGTTTTTCCCCTTGGATTCCTTTCTGGTTTTTGACAGGGGACCTCTGCCTGAATTGGGGGCTGGGACAAGATGACAAGGAGGGGAGTGGGGATTGGGGATTGTGTGTGGAGAGTGTCACGGAGAGACTGTGGGAGGTCCACTGGTGGATTTATTAAAGGGATTTTTAATTCCCTGCATTTATTTAAGGGTTTTGTTTTCATTTTCTCTTTAAGGACCTCTATCATCTTCATATGGTCAGTTTTTAATGTGTTTTATTTTGCTTCAGCTGTGTTGGAATATTCAGGGTCTGCTGTTATAGGATATCTTTCAGTATTGACATATTACACTGGCTGTTTTTCATTTTGTTTTGATACTGGCATGTATCTGGGTTTGGGATGCTTATAGGTATAGGAACCAATTCTGGATTCACCTTTTTGTGTGTATGTTTTGTTTCTTGGTTTTGCTTCCTCCTTGTATTTTCACTGAGTGTGATGGTTGTGTGTTCCCTATTTTTCTGGCCTGCTCAGCTGGTGTGTTCACAAGGAATGCCTGCTAGTATTGCAGGCAGCCAGATTCTGGACATCACTTGCTCCCAGTTTTATTAGGGCTTTCATACTTTGAGCCAGTCCTCAGGGACACAGGATCAAGATAAGCACCAAGTTCCCAGTGTTGGTATTTCCCATGCCTTTCACACCTTTGAGCTGCTGTTTTCTTTAATAATTATAAATGCAAATGTGCAGGCCCTGCCCTAGTTTGGCAGGATTATAGCTCCAGGAATGTGGCTTTTCAGGAGTTGTTCTGAGAATGTGAGGCACTGAATGTGAGAACCAATGAGTTTAATGAGTCTGTGGAAGGACCCAGGGGAAAGAGAAATCTCTGCTTTTTTCCATTATCTTTTCCTTTCTCTTCTCTTTTTGTATATGGCAAGAAGGCAGAGGAGAAAAAAAAAAGATCATCCTGCTTCTCATTGATGAACAGATGCTAGAAAATACCCTCATGTAGCCTAAGAATTTTCTTTTGAAACGTTTTTATCTGTTTTATTTTATGTGTATCCATTGATTGCTTGCACGTATACCACTTCTGTGCCTGGTGGTCCCAGAAGCCAGAGGAAGGCATCAAATCCCCTGGAACTGGAGTTATAGTCAGCTGTAAGCTTCCATGTGCATGCTAGGAACGAAACCCAGGCCTTCTATAAGAACAGAAAATGCTCTAAAGTGCAGAACCATCCCTTCAGCCCCCTAATAAAATTTTATGTTGCTAATAACATAATTATACAAACAGTGAAATAGTATCTCAGCATTCAGGGTTCAGAAATATCGTAAAATCACAACACACAACAAACCTCATGCAAGAGATTTATTGGGTATGGGAGACACAAAATGGCTACCTCTGAGTGGGGTTCGAGATAGCAGCAGGCCAAGGTATGAAGTTAGGCTTTATTGGGGGTTGGGTATGGAGCCTACACATAGAGAAAATACAGCAAAAGCTGGGATGGTGGAAACATGTCATATTGGCTATTAGTGATAGTAAGGCTGTTGTTGTGGAGTCCTTGAAGTTCAGGTAGTAGGTAATAGAGATATGAGGAACCTGGTTCCAGAGTGCGGGTGGTTCTTTGTTGACCAACAGATAATGCTAAGTGTAATAGTAATCTTCATGGTCAGTTTGACTGGATTTGAGACACCTGTGGGCAGGAAGGTTTAACTGAATAGGGATGATCTACCTTGAATCTAGCTGCCAAAATCCTATGGGCTAAAGTCATGGGATGAATCAAAAGTAGAAAGGAAAAAGCAAGCTCAGTATCAAAATTTATATATCTGACTGTGGATATAATATATTTCTGGCTACCCCACTTTCCCTGCTACCATAAACTATATCCCTTCAGACTATGAGACCAAACAATTCTTTCCTCTCTTAACTTTATTGTCATATGTTTCTTTTTTCAGCAAGGAGAAAAATAAATACCATAAATATAAAAGAAAGAGATTTATTTTGGTTCACAGGTCAGGCCCAAGGTTAAAATACTAGATCTGATGTCAGCCTTCTTGCTGGCAAAGTCCCATGAGAAAACAAAGCATCATATGGCAAGCAATTGAAAATGTAAAGAGATCTTGCCAAACAGGACTTTAAATATCCACTCTTAAGATAGCCCATTACATTATTTGTAATAGCAAGAACCTGGAAGCAACCTAGATGCCCCTCAACTGAAGAATGGATAAAGAAGATGTGGCACATCTACACAATGGAATACTACTCTGCAGAAAAAATAATGGTATCTTGAAATTCGCAGGCAAGTGGATGGCACTTGAAGAAACCATCCTGAATGAGGTAACCCAGTCACAAAAAGAGGAACATAGTATGTACTCACTCATATATGGATTTTAGACCTAGATCAAAGGATCACCAGCCTATAATTCACACCACCAGAGGAATTAGGATACAAGGTATATTCTAAGAGATTCATATAAAGTCCCTCACAGACAGTGGAAGGGACAAGTCCCCCAGAGCACATGGGAAATGGGGGGGGGCAGTGAATGGAGAGAGAAGTAGGAGAAATCGAGGGCGAGGAGAGGAAAGCAAGTGCGACTAGGAAGATTGAGTCAGGGTAGGAATAGAAAATGCGAGAGAGAGAGAGAGAGAGAGAGAGAGAGAGAGAACATAAAAAGAGAGCTATTATTGGTTCGAAGAGAAAACTAAACATAAAGAAAGGTCTAGAGACCTATAAGACTGCCGCCAACTAACAATTTTAGCAACTGTGGAAAGGCTACCATAAATGCCCTTCCTGGATAGTGAGATCAACAACTAACTTATACACCATTTTGGAGTCCTCATCTAGTACCTGTTGGAAACAGAAGCAAACACCCATAACTAAACAATGAGTTAAATAGAATCCAGATGTAGAGGGAGAGGACAAGACCAGGTTGCAGAAACACATAGAGACAGCTGACTTGAACAAGGAGGAGCTAAGGGGCCCCCAGATTGATGGCTGGGAATCCAGCATGGGACTGACTCAGACCCCCCTGAATATGGGCCTCAGCCAGAAGGACTGAGCAGTCTCGACCTCAGACTGTGGAACAAGGATGTTTTCCTGGTGCACAAAAGGACCTTGCAGACACATCCACCATGGAGGGATACTGCCTTAACGTAGAGACAGGAGAGAATTCCTAGTCCCTACTTAAAATGACTTGACAGATCTACACGACCCCACCTGGATGGCATTGCCCTACATGTGGAATTGGGGGGGGATGGGAGGGGAGAGTGGTGCATGTGGGGGGGCAGAGAGGATCAGAGGGAGGAGGGAGGGAAGGGGGAAGGAGAGGGAACTGGGATCGACATGTAAAAAAACAGATAGCCATTACTTTATTAATTGCACCAATGGATTAAACAATTCATAAAGATAGTGTTTCTACTACTTAACATCATGTAGCAGGAATTACATTTCCATCTGAGTTTCAGAAGTGTAGAGTGGTATGCCAACCTAGCTCAGGCCTTCAGTTCCGAAATATTCCCTTGTCCCTAGTGTTGCAGCACTAGTGGTTATCTTCACATATGCTGTGAGCATCAACAGACAACTGTAGATTTTAGGCTTTAGGCAGAAGTAACTCTTTCTCTCATTTCCTTTCCCTTGTTATTCTCAGAGTCAAGTATATTTCTCCTAGGAGGGGAATGAAAAAGGCTGAGTACATTTTTCCCTAAAGGGGATGTTTCATTCACATTTAAAAGCAAAATAAAATAATTACTAAGTCAAACGTAAAAAATGAAGAAGAAGAAGAAGAAGAAGAAGAAGAAGAAGAAGAAGAAGAAGAAGAAGAAGAAGAGACTTTGCCTTTTCTTAACATACCTCTGTCTCATCTATCTCTCCAAACTCTGGTGACTTGCCCCTCTTTTGAAGAAGATTTCATTTAAATGTTGCCTCAGTGAGTGGTTTTGAGTGATGGAAATTTGATCTATGAAACATAAGTTTTAATGTATCTTTTTTTTTCAGTGGAGAAAGCTTTAGATGGGATAATTTCAAACATGTAAAAATCAGATAAAATAATACAGATGCCCCATGACTCAACATGGACCCACAAGCAAATAAATCTATAATCTGTTGAAAAGATTGAAAGTGGAGAATCCCACGGAAAACTATCCAACTCTATTCTAGGAACTGAAGGTCTAGATGCCCTAGATAACTTATCTTAGCTTTTGTTAAAAACTGCTTGTGTGGCCCTTCCTTCAACTAACTGTTGATTTTAGCTGCTTGTATGTGTTGAAGCCCTCTCTATTGGTTTAACCACTTAGGTTCTGTTAAAACACTGCAAAGTCCAACATGCCAACTGTCTAGTGAGATACCTCGACAAGGTCTTTGTCATTTTAAATCTCTCTCTCTCTCTCTCTCTCTCTCTCTCTCTCTCTCTCTCTCTCTCTCTCTCTCTCTCTCTCCTGTGGACTCAGATACTCTCCAAACAAAGGAAAGGAGCCAAAAACCCAGTTCTTCATTCTTGATGGCTATTGCAGCTTCCTCCCCTGAAGTTGCTAGCCACCCAAGTTCCTACTGCTTTTGAACATACTCAGGCACAAACCTAGCTTGTGGTGGACTAGTCATTACACTTTGCCTACAATCTTTAAAACTTTCCTGCCCTGACTCAGGTGTGTGACTTCTGTGGCCTCATTCTCTCAGACCAGTGAAACTACATGGGAGTTGCTTTGCTCAACAAACCTGTTGTTACACTTTTCCAATTTGGTTTCATTTGGCTTACTGTACCAATGGAGAAACTTATTATGAGGGGGGCAGAAAACCTATTACCTGATCTTCTAAACACTTGGGTATGGTCCCAGCCAGCTGGAATAAAGATTTTCAAATGGCTATAAACTATTACTGAGTGGTCATCTCCAGTGGGTTACCCAAAACATGCCAATGCCATTAATTCTACTCTTCATTTAACCTGAGGTAGATTTATTTTTCATACAAGGGCAGAAAGCACCATTTTCTTTGCCAAAATATCACAAATAATTTCTTGGCAACTTACTAGTATTCTTTTCCCCCTGAAACCTCTTGAGCTAGGCTGCATGACCGTCTTCAGTGATCCTATTATTATGGCCTATTAAGCCCTGCTTAAAGTGTTCAACTGCTTTCTTAATCCAAGGTCCCAAACTCCACACTCAGGCAACAAGAATCATGATCAGGCCCATCACACCTATATCTAGCTCCCTGGAACCAACTTTTGTCTTAGTCACTGTTCTATTGCTGTAAAGAGAGTTGTCATGTTACAACGACCATCTATATTAAGGGATACTCTAACTCTTTGCTTTATATTGTGGATCTCTGAGGGCAGCACTGAGATTGACGAGGACTGTGGACACTGCTGGAAAGTTAGCTATTTGTGGTGGTTTGAAAAGGTATGACCCACATAAACTTGTGTGTTTGAATGCTTGGCAATAGTAGGAGGTGTGACCTCGTGTGGCTTTGTTAAAGGGTGGCTTTGGGGTCTCATATGCTCAAGCCATACCCTGTGTGACACATAGTCTCCTGTTGCCTGAAGATCAAGATGTAGAACTCTCCAGCACTATGTCTGCCTGCATGCTGCCATGTTTCTTGCTGTGACAATAATAGACTAAACTTCTGAATCAGTAAGCCAGCCTCAAGTAATATTTTCCTTTATAAGAGTTGCTGTGGTTATGGTGTCTCTTCACAGCAATAGAAACCCTAACTGAGAATGTACCCTAATTGGAAGTGCAAATTTCTAGAAAATGAAAAGGAGGGTGTACTATTTCCCCCTCTAGATCATTCTCCTATTTTAATTTTCCCATGGGCAAATATAAAGGTACTCCTGGGTCACCCTCACTACCTTTGTTTGGCATTTGCTTTGTATGTGGATGCCTCCCATTTTGCCTTCTACAGTCCAACATATGCGTTAGAAAAGCCTTTAAAGCCTACAGAACCAATTACCACATCCTGGCCCCCATGTGTCAGCTCTAGCAGGATGCATGTTTTTTTGTTTGTTTGTTTGTTAGTTTGTTTTTTTGGAAAGCCTTTTTCTGCAAAGATCACAAAGTGATTCAGAGGCAGAGATGAAAGGTTATAGGTAAAGACATGGAAAAGCTAGATGCATCAACTTCTTGGGTGTGATGAGTATGTTCTAGGTCTCTACCAGGATATCCCATAGAGCACCTCTGCTTCCCATGGAATACAGGCTTCTCTATTTTGATGAAAAGAAATCAGGTGTTCATTCCATCTGACACATCGTTTGAATTCATCCTAAAGAACACTCATATCTAAGACCCTTAAAAAGAGAAGGCTAAGTTTCTTTTACACCATGGTTTGGCTATAATATAGCCTAACCATTGAGAAAAATGGATGAAAGATGGCACTTA
>NW_026126194.1:0-74378 GCF_943737965.1 Phodopus roborovskii | reverse complement strand
TTGCCAGTCCCTGTATAGTAGGTAGAATAATGGCTTCTTAAAGATTATCTACATCAAAATCCCCAGGCCTTCAAGAATAAGTTACCCTGCAATGACATAAATGACTTTTAAGATGTGACTAAAGAGAGAGAGAGAGAGAGAGAGAGAGAGAGAGAGAGAGGAGAGGAGAGAGGAGAGAGGAGAGAGAGACTTTATTGTGATTTGTCCAGATAAGCTCAATGTAATTATAAGTGTCCTTATAAAAAGAAAAGGAAGACAAGAGAGCACCAGAGTGCAGAGTGATACATTGATCATTGTTAGCTTTGAAGGATGAAGGGTTCATAAGCCAAGAACTGTAGATACCCTCAAAAACTTAAAAAATGTAGGAGACAAACAGACCCTTACCTAGTATGCCCTACAAAGGAAGATATACATGCTGACATCTTTCTTTTAGGCCACTGAGATTTGTGAAACAATTCTAACATTGATTGTTATGAGAAAAAATTTATGTTGTTTTAAGCAACTAAGTTCATAATAATTTAACATCATCAGCAACAGGAAACTCATATATCTACTCTAAACTCCCAAGCCATAGATCCTGCCCACATCTTTTAATTTAGTCCAATTACTGATGTATCAAGTAATGCTAACAAATCAAAATATATCTTAAGGAAACAAGAGTCAATGTTATCAGCCAGAACCCCTACCATCCATTGCTTTTGTCTCCTGAACTTCCCATTCCTACTCTGCCTGCATTCTTTTTCTATATTCCAATGAGGCAAAGACTATTGTTAACATCTCTGTTTAACAAAAAAGCATCTGAAGCTCAAAGCAGTTCATGGATTTAAATTTTTTGAAAGTAAAATATAATGCATCAGAATCTTTTCGTCCTTCTAGCCCTTTTCATGCACGCTCCCCTTCTTTACTCTCTCTCTCTCTCTCTCTCTCTCTCTCTCTCTCTCTCTCTCTCTCTCTCTCTCTCTCTGGCTGTCTGTCTCAAATCTGTTCCTTCTGTTTCTCTAATTGTTATTATAACCTGCTAAGTTCATACAAAGTTACTTTTATAAATGTGATTTCAGGGCCATCCACTAGTTCCCTTTCTCTCTCAATACTCTGTAGCCATTCCTGTGACTGCCAATCTAAGCCTATGGGAGTACTACAGCCCATCTTCCAGTGACTGACTAATGTAGAGCTGCCTAATCCCTTGTTCCTGAGCTGAATGATTTCTAGGATGCTATTCATTCTCCAGAATCCTATTTAATATCAAGAGTAAGGCTTAGCTTCCCTCAGAGCCAATGGTAGATTTCTCATAAAACTGCATCACCTAAGGAATGTCTTATTGGATTTTGTTTATAATGAACTTGCTCTAAGGCAGAATGATTAAGAAAAAATGCTCACATTTTGAAGGTACCCAAACCCAAGTAGACCTCTTTCTCCAGAGCTTCTGTTGTATGGTATGTGCCTTCTCAAGTCTTAATTTTTTCTTATTTGTGTACATGAGAAATATACACTCATGCTTGAATATATCTCCTTTTTTATGTTAAACTTTACATCTAAATTATACCTTCCAGAGTAGCCTCATCCCTCTTAACTCTTCACCTCTGTACCATCACAGTAGAGCATGTGAGTCCAGGTTTAACCTCTCCAGACACACTAGCTGTTGACATTCTGCATCTGTGGTGACTCAACTAAGTTCTTCCCTAGTCACTGCAAAAAACAATCTGGAAACAGAGGGACTGACTCTGACAAATAAAATTTGGAATATGATGCCTGATCACTTATATCCACAAAGGAAACACACACATACATCACACACACACCCACACACACACACACACACACACACACACACACACACACACACACACACTCCTTCTATGGCAGTGAGACTGAAGCTGTTTTCTGATGGTTGAATGAAACAGATATACTATGATCATTGACCTAGTGGGAAAAATACATGTTTTCAAAATTACATATCAGCATCTGACACTTTGAGCAAACAAAATAGATGCTGAAGAACAAAGCTAAATATATGTATTTAAATACATACATATATACACGAACACACACATATGTATATATACATATATATATATATTAATAAATTTAAATAAGGGAATGAGAGCATACTATGGACACACATGTGTATAACTCTGAAGTCATACAGTTCTAAACTCTAACCTAGACTCTATAGTAAGTGAACTTTCATATTAAACCACAGAAAAATGAATTTCACATTCATGCAGACTTAAATGTAAAACATCAAAACAAACAAAAAATTTCCTGGGAAAAATAAGAAGCTCCTATGATGGTTTGAATGTGGTCATGTATTTGAATATGAATACTTGCTCCCTAGTTGATGGGACAGTTTTGGAAAGATTGGGAAGTGTGACCTTGTTGGAGGAGGTGTGTCATCAGGAGATGGGCTTTGAGGCTTCAAAAGCTCATCCCCATCCAGTTATCATTCTCTAGCTCTCTTGTCCCTTAGTTCTCATTCTCTGTCTCTCTCTCTCTCTTTCTGTCTCTCTCTCTCTCTCTCTCTCCATTAGAGTTATTACCTCAAACATGTAAGCTCTTCCATACTGCTCCAATGCCCTTCTCACCTACCTGCTGCCATGCTCTCCACCATGATAGACACAGGCTCTAACACTATGAAACTGTAAGGTCCATATTAAGTGGTTTCTTTTGTATGTTGCCTTGGTTTTATATTCTCTTACCACAGCAAAAGAAAGGTAGCTAAGACAGTTCCTAGTACAATCTGAGTAGAGAAGACATCTTCATAGAGCAGAGCAGAAAGGTGATTTTAAGAGAGATTTGGCATCTTGGAATTTTAAAAATGTTTTGAATTTGTGTGTCAAAAATATACCACAGGGGAAAAAATCTTAAAGGTAAGTGATACACTTGAGGGGGATACATATGATGTAAGTAACAGAAGTTTACAATCACTGATATTTTAAAAGGCTTTTATAAATTGACAAGAGAAATAAAGTTCCATGAATACATAGTCTTTCATCTATCACTTGTAGAAATATGAAATTTTATTCTGGTAGCAATAGGAATGTATCCTACCAGGAAAAAATAATGTATATATAATAAAGCATTTATTGCATTGGTATTTCTAACTGAAAATTGTACCCCTGAGTAAGAGGTTAGTTAGGAATTCTTAGAGCATCACCAGAAGCAATTTACTAAAGCTGTGTGTGTCTATCTTTGTCTGAACACAGGAGAAAAGTGTATCAGGGTTACTAATGCTGTCCTTAGGCAGGGAAGATAAGAGAGAAAAAAGGAAAGGTGATGAAGATAAAGTCAAAAAGGAAAGAAACAAAATTTCACATCCTCAAAGCATGCATACAATTGCATTTCATCTTCATGGAAAACTATATACACACATATGACATAAAATAAACATTTCAAAAGTACATTACTTTTGTTCAAATTTCTGTAACTAAAGATTCAATTTAGTTCTTAGACCCTTTGGTTCAAATTAATGAGATATTATCTCAGTTAATTCAGCCTTACAATGGTTTGGATGAAATTTTTTTCACAATATGAAATATAGGCGATTTCTAGGAATGTTGTTGTTTATCTGTGCCAGGGGATTCATGATGTCACTAATGTGTAGGCCTATAATTCTCATGTTAGAACCACCTGAGGGCTTGTGACAGATGCCCAAAGTAACAGACTCCGCCCCTAGAGAATTCAGGAGGTCTGGGCAGGAGTCAAGAATTTGCATTTCTAACAAGTTCCCTGGGAAACACAGATGTTGTGCATCCCAGAAGCATGCTTGGAGAATCAATGGTGTAAAGCAAGCTAATGTCTAAATGAGGAAAAATAGCCCACAAGGTGCTCCCCTACCAACCGCAGCTGTACTCACATTTAAGCCAGCTTTCTTCCAATAATAGTTGCTATATTGGTTAATCATGCACTTTGTTTTTTCCTTAAACTTTTCTTCTGAGTCCACAGACCACCAAGGATCAAGGTTTCCATTTTTATCATATTTTCTACCTAGCAAAAAAGGAAAGTTACAAGAAATGTGTTACTTTATAGAAGCTGAAATCATCATCTTTCCTTTCCTTCACCTCAGCATACTTTCTAAACCATCACAGGATGCTGTCCTTCAGATAAGCTCTCATGTCATCTCCAATGTCATGGATTAATTGTAGAAAGTAAGGAAGGGAGGCAAAGAATTGAGGAAGTTCTTTCCTTGAAATGAGCAAAGGGGGTTTTCAAAATAAGAATCATCAATTTAACATGTGCACCAGTCTCATCCAATCTTGGATTCCTTGTTTTCATCTCCTCTGACCTGAAACATTCTCTGGCAAGCAAAATTAGTTTCTTTCATTCAAAAAGCAGAGGAAAGTGTAGTAGCGCTAGCAGTGAAATTCCAAATAATCCATAGAACAGCCCCAGTGAGTCATCCAAACCATAGGACCATAGAACCTGACTCAGCCCTACAGCAACCTGCTTCCTCTAAGTTGCCAGGAGCAAAGAGACACACAAATCCTCTTCTGAATCATTTCACAGTCATCAGTGTGGATAGAAGACCCATCTGTCCTGCTTGGATGAGGAATGTTGTTCTAAAAAGAAAACTTGGGACTGGAACGGAAATCTCCAGAATGCAACTGGGAGAGGGGAAAGATTAGTTTTTCTTGATGCACGGTTTCTCATTCTTCACCTTCTCTATACCCTTTAAAACAATGACTTGAGTGTAACTCTTCTATTCTCAAGATTATTACTACACTTAAAGGCATGGTTTTAATTTAATTACATAGAAAGCCCTCTACATAAGAATCTCCAAAGAAAGAACTTATTTAAAAAAAGAGCTTACATGGAAAGTCCCTAAGCAAAAGCATTTATTGGATCAACCCAAAGCTCTTCAACAAGGCTGCTGTTTGCTACTAACACTGCCCCCAGGAACAGAGTCACTGTCCTCTACCCTCTAACATATCAGTCATCAGTTACTGTGCATATACTCAAACTGTGCTACATATTATTTACAGGGTGAATTGCCATCATTAGATTCTTTCCTGTGAGAGAGAACTCAGAAGAAAGGTTCAGAAGCAATGACCACCACATACCTTTGTTTCTTAGTTAAGAATCTTCTCTTAAATAAACTAAATACCCAACGGCAAAAAAGGATGGCTCTGGGAACTAGAGTGATTACAAAGAAGCTACATTTTAACAGGAAACAGGAGACCAGAGGAGCAGGAGATGATGAGACAATGAAGGCATTAAGGAAGGGTTGATGAGGTATAAGAATTATCCAGAAGGAAAAGAAGCCAATATCTCTCTTATCCCAGAATTGTCATCCAGTAAAGGATGTTGGAGACAAGCCTGGTGACTTGATTTCAATGCTCTGGACAGACATGAGAATGGGAAATCCTGCCCTGCAAGTTGTCCCTTGATCTACACACACATAAACACACATAAACACACACACACACACACACACACACACACGCACACAAACTTAAAAAAATAAGTGTCATAAAAACTTAAAATGACTCTCAAAGGAGATAGTTTTGGTTGTTTGTTATTATCTTGCCTTTCCCTTTTGCTTAAATACCATCAGGATACAGAGCATATTTGTATGCTATTAGTTTTGAATATATGCCAATATAAAGAAAAATAGAAAAGAAGCACTTGAAATTATACAAAGCAATCAGGCAGCTGAGTTCCCAAAGCTAACTTCTTAATTAAGCAGCACATACAATCATCTCAGGGGCAGAGCTCACACCTCCAGGGAAAAGAACATAGGATGGTGAAAAGGGAAAAAATGACAAAAGAGGAAAGCTACAGTGCAATTTCTACAGACACTGTAGCAGCCCCAAAAATCCTGTTCCAAATGCTAAGGCGATTTCAAGGAATCTACAGAGTCTTTCTTTTTTCATTATACACTGATCACCAACTTAAATAGTTATTTCAAGCTATCATAGCAAAACATGAGAAAAAATTTCAATCAGAAATCATAGTGCTTCAAACTATGATGATGCCAATATGAAAAGATAGTTAATAATTAATACCATCCAATGACCATTGTTATAAAAGAAGAAGCTTGTAAAATGAACAAGTACTTACCATTATTATCAAATCCATGTGTAAATTCATGTCCAACAATTACTCCTATAGCACCATAACTCAAAGATCTATGTCATAAATAGAAAATTTGAAAAAAAATATTAGACATGAACCTGAGAGCATCACACTCTATTTTTTTTAGTTAAAAGCCAAGATAATAAAATGTTTTCTAGTAACAGCAATAATAAAAGTATCTAACAATCATACCTATAAAAGTATAAAACAATTTCTCTAAACATACCCTTCAAATCAAAACAAAGCAGTATAAATTCTAACTTTGTCACTGTGACCTTGTATGGGTCCTAGTGTCCCACTCTGTGAAATGAGGTATTTGAAAGACAAAATTTCTGAATTCCTTTCCAGCATTAAGACATCTGTGGTTCTATATCTGTTGCAGGGTTATTTTGTATTTATAGACATCTAAAACAGGGCTTGAAAACAGTGACTATACTAATTTTTATCTGAAATTTTGCTGCAAAGTCACTATGACCACAGAAGTCAACTTATTTTGTAAGTGTAGTCACAAAAAAGGAATAGATCAGAGATTAAAAAGTACCATTCTGTTTGGAAGTAAGTCATGTTCCTTTGTTTCTGTGACAGACAAGATGACAGCTGAACAGCAAAGACTTTGAAGGCTTAATCAGATGTAGAGAAAGTGTTACATTATTTCTTTTTACTTCTGAAGAAGCATGTGGTAGATTGTGTATAAGGATGGCTACCAACAACTCTATCTACTCTTAAATCCAAATGTCCCCTCTCCTCCTTCCAAGATGTGTTCTGTTTCCTTACCCTTGTATCTGAACTGGCCTCAAGTGCAAAGAGTCTGAGAGAGGCTCCTGAAACTAGACCTTAAGACACCTTGCAGTTTCCACCTAGCCTGTCCATAAATTGGAAAGAATATAAAGAATTTGACTGTCTGGTTAAAGGGAAAGGGGACTGGCAAAGCAGTGGAGAAACTTGGAAATGTAAGGGACTCTGGAAGTAAAGAAAAGGCTCTATTGGTCCCCAGCCATTAGAAGAGTAGGACGGAGTGAAGGCTTTCTAAATACTCCAGACTAGTGGAGCAGCCCCAGACCAAATCACAGAACTGTGAGCCAGTAAATGGCTGTTTCATGCTGCTATATCATATAGCATAGATAACTGGAGAAAAGCACAAACACAAGTTAAGGAAATCAATGAGCTTTCCACATGTGTGTGTCTAGAATTTTCTCTCTAGCATAATCTCTATGAAGACCAAGCCCTCCACTCATCTACTTCCACTAAAATCTCTGTTCCTAATACAACAATAAGAAAATTAACAGTGATTTAATTCATGATTAATTAGCCTTTCCATGTGATGTAAAGGACATGACTTAAGTGGAAATTATTTAAGTCAGTTAACCTATAGGTAAGATTTTTGGCAATTTAGACTCTTTATTATAAGATTTGTAATTATGCTAAAAATATTTCACAGTTTCTGACACTCACATCAAACAGCAAACAGATAGGATCAAAGCTGGAAAGAACAGAATTTTTTGAAGCAACATGTTATTACAGGACATAATGATCCTTAACATGCTAATTGTTTGTCTCAACTGTACCCAAGGAAGTGCTGTAAGACTTAATTTTTCCCCTTGTGGCAATTCTTTCCTTTGTTATTTCTTCCTGCAAGGTAATTTGCATTTGAAAAAAGGTTTCCTACTGTTTTTCCATCATTGCAAACCTTCATTAAAGAAGTAAGAGTAAAATCACACATTTCAATCATAGAACTATCATAGCCTATGTGGGACAAACTTGTAATTTCACATGGTGCTAATTTTTGCTGTAGTAGCTAGCATTGTGTGATCTGCAACATGCCAATTTCCCAGATTTTTCAGTCCTCCACACACCTCAGTCAATGATATTGAATGTATAAATGTAAGGGATGGACAGATAGAATCATGCAGAAAGTACTCTACAATAAATATCCCTCAAGCAGGAATGCTCCAAAAAGTTTCTTATTTGCAAGGACAACGGGAAATTCAGAAAATGATTGAATAATTGTAAATCTCAATTCTCAGTTACAGAAACACAATTTCTTAGACAAGAGACAAGAAAAAGTAATTTTGTATGACTAAACCTTATAATGATAATGTTTGATAGTAGTACATCGATGTCTTCTACTTTTTAATGGAAATTAGCATGCCATAAAAAAAAATCTACTCATGTGCCTCTTAGAATACACCTGACTAGGCAGAAATTGGAAGACTTCCTGCCTTAAAAATAGAGCCCTCATGGTGCTGAACATCTTTATTCCTTGTTCTTGGGAGGCAGAGGCAGTCAGATCTCTGACTTCAAGGCCAGCCTTGTCTTCAGAGTGAGTTCCAGGACAACCAGGACTACACAAAGAAACCCTGTCTCTAAAGGCAAATAAACAACAACAACAAATATAGAGAGCTCCAAAACGGATAGTAACAGTGTTACCTTACTACCTATTCAATTTCTCTTATTATCTAAGAGCTTTAACATGACCTCAGGCTGTCATCAAGTATAGGCTACCCTACTGTATCTGAAAATCATAAAAAGCTCTAAGATGAAAGTAGTTGTAAAATGCTATTCAATATCCTACTAGCTACTTGGGAGACAGAGAATAGTATAAAAAGCTAGAGGCTAGCCAGGACAATTTAGTAACATTGTATCTCAAAAACATTTTTAAGATGGGGCACAGGAATACACACCTATAATCCTATCAGTACTTTTGAGAGACTGATAAGAGTTTAAGTTAGAAGGCCTGGGTAGTCTACAGGATCCTGACAGTGGAACAAGGATGTATTTATCCCTGGTGCATGAAAGGACTTTGGGAGCACATTCCCCATGGAGGGATACTCCCTTAGCCTAAAGACATGAGGGAGGGCCTAAGCCATATTCCAAATGACTTGACAGATTTAGATGATCCCTCCTGGAATGCCTTATCCTCCCTGCGGAGTGGGTGGGGAATGGAACGGGGGGGGGGGGGGGGAGGGGTTATACAGGAGGATGGGAGGGAGATGAAACTGGAATCAATATGTAACATAAGATAAACAAAAGTTTAAAACAAGCCTAAACTATATATATGGTAAGCCTTCAAAAAAAACCCAAAGCACCAACCAAACAGTAAGGCATTCAAAACATAGTAAGACATATGCTTGCATCTTTCCATTGATTAGGATTTCACTTTTTAAATGTGACCTAGTACCTCTTAGGGTAGTTCCAAATAAAAGGTTTATTCTACATGTTTATCTAAAGTGTCTTAACTGTACTTTCAACCTATTGGTCCAGTACATGGACTTATCATGACCTCAGGCTGTCTTCAAGTATAGGCTACCCTACTCCTGTGTCTGAAAATCATAAAAAGCTCTGAGATGAAAGTAGTTGTAAAATCTTGTTCAGTGCCCTAGTTGAATACTTGAAGACATCCCTAAACACATAAAACCATTCTGCCACTTGTTTTTCCTTCCAAAAGAGTGTGTGGAGTGTGTGTGTGTGTGTGTGTGTGTGTGTGTGTGTGTGTGTGTGTGTGTGTGATGATTACAAATTTAAGTACAGCCTTACTTACATAGAAACTTCCAGACTGGCAACTTTGATGCCTCAAAAAATGGCAAACCCCACTTCCAATTGTTACCAAGTTTCTTCAAGTTTTATTTTGGGTCTTTTCTGCTTTACTATTTATTGTATTTTATTTATGTGGGTGTTTTTCCTGCATGTATGTCTGTGTACTGTGTCTCTACCTGGTACCCACAGAGGACATTGTGAGCCACCATGTGGATAGTGAAAACTGAACCCTGATACTCTGGGAAAGCAACCAGCGCTCTTAACAGCTAAGTCATGTTGCAAGCCCTTTTCCAAGTTCTTATTTTCAGTCACAAACTAGAGACCAGCATTTCCCAAAAACATAGAAAGCAGAGTCATCAAGCCTTGGGGTTAAACAAACCGAAATAACTTCCTTACAGAACTGGAGAAATGAAGATAGAGAGGGAAGAGAGGATGACAACAATTTCATGGAACACTTTTGGATCATCTTATTTGAGGTTATTCACATTACCTATTCTTGTGTTTGGAAATGGTTTAGCTAGTTTCTGGAATCACAACTGACACAACATTCATAGGGGGGGCTATACTGAACAGCCTGAGCAAAAGGATACCTATTCCTTTGGTTCTGGTTGCTTTCTATCAATTAAGAGCAAATAAATGTGAAGCCAGCTCACTGAACTGTAATTTCTACCATTTCTATATTCCCACCACAAAGTAGGCAAATGATGCTTAATAGATATTCATTGAAATTATATATTAATAGAAAATGGGTGGCTCACTCAAGTATCAACTACAGCTCAATCTGAGGTAGCACTAGCAGACACTGACAAGAATTCTTAAGTTTCTGATTTGTATGCTTCTATAAAAATTCCTTGTCCATGAACCAAATAAACAAATCACTGAATCAATGGCTTCCAAATATAACCAGATTATTTCAAAGTCTTCAGTTGTAGTTATATAACAATAGAAAATTCAGGTATCTATGATAAGCAAAATCAAATAATGCCAGGATTTTTTTCATTTTGAAGAGACCTTAGAGAATTACTTAAACCTTAATTGTTATGAATTTAGTGTATACATTTCTATCTTAATCATGGAAGAAAACAGAATCTAAATGCCTAAACACTGCAAAAACCTATACAGCTTAGGTCAAGGGTTACTAATGGATTTGATTAGATACCAACCTAGTATTTTTCATTTTTACTAACAATAGTGCTTCCCGTCAGTGGATTCTATTGGCGCCTGCCTATGTTCCTTCAACACACAGCATGTCTCGGTGCACTGATCTCATTGCATCTACATGCCAACTTAAAACAAGTTGCTTTAGGACTTTCTCCAGCCAGGGAATTCTGCAGGGTAGCACCTCTATGCCACTGATGTAATGAGACCTAGAGAGCAAATAACCCCTCTCCCTTATGTTGAAGCATGTTCTGTAGTTGTCCAGGAATACTGATTTCCAGTTACCCATTACAGTGGGTTAGCATTATAAAACACATATGACAAGCAAAATAATGGCTTCCCCAAGGTGCCTTGATGCTAATTCCAGGATTCTGTGAATGTGGTTTGTTACAAGACAAAAAACAATTAAGGTCACACATGGAATTAAGGCTGCTAACCAAATGACCTTAAAAGAGAGATAACCCTAAATTATCTGGGTGGTCCCAAAGCAACCACAGTGTCTTTAAGAATAGAAGAGGCAAAAAAAAAATGATGTCAAAGGAAATTCTACATCGACATTTTTCAGATGAGGAAAGAAGGCCAAGGGCAAGGAAATATAGCCCCCCCCCTCTAAAAATCAAAAAGATAAAGAAATAATTTATTCCCTAGAACTTCCAAAAAATGCAACCTTGCTGACACCTTGAGTTAAGCCTAGTAAAAGCTAGGTTGAATTACACAAAAAATAGTCTTCTATACCTGTATAGTTTTAGTGGTAAATCTCTTTTCCAGACATAGAAGACTCATAGGACACTATCATTATCCTTTCCTCTCTGCTCCACCTCCCTATCTCCTGCTGGGAATTCCTGGAACTACATTCAAAAAGAACTACCTACGCCCTTATGACAGGGACAGCTTCTGAGGAAGCCCAAATAAAACACAACCATTATGTTTCTCTGATTTTTCTATGCATGAGCTATTATGTTATTTTTGCCTTCATAATCAGGTAAACGTTCTCACATATCAAAATGCAAACACAAGTAACTCAACTTCTAAAATCAAGACTAAATTTCTCATGCATTAAAAGACCACAACCACATAAAGACATATAAGAAAGTGCTGACAATGAATATTATGAGAAACTCAGTTATATAGAGAAAATAAGAATTACAGGCATCTACAATCTGTTTGTAAACAGCTATTTCTTAAGTCCAGACTTTCCCATTTTGACCTATGGTACAGTTACACTGGTTATATTTCTAATGATAAATTGATTATCTCACTTCTTCAGAAACCTCTGTATTTTCTGTTTTAAATACCTCATTGGAAATTCAGAGCACTCCAACATCAAACTAAAATCATATTGACATGACTTCTCTTTGTATTCTTCTTGACCAGCCAAGTTACTATCTGTCATTTCATACAGCACCTTTCTTCCCTTTCTTTACCCTGTAAGACTTTAGCCCATTTCCTTCTCTCTCGGTTATCTTTCAATTGATTAAATACATAAAAAATAAAATACTGTATAGAAAATTTACTTTCCTGTCTAGTCAAATACTCTAGTAACAAGGATCAGAAAACAAATACCAAGTGAAAACTAATAAGACCTCCAATGCCTTCTTTCTGCTGAATAACCATTGACTTGGAATTGACTGTTTAATAGATTGCCATGATTCTCAGAAAAAAAAAATTTCAACTTTGGACTTTTAAACAATATTGTGACTGTGATAGAATATGAGGACTTTTGAAGTAGAACTAAATGTATTTTACATTATTATATGGCCAGCAGTCTATCGGGACCATGTAGTAAAATGTGGTAGTTTGAATGAAAATGGCCCACAAAGAGAGTGGCACCACTAGGAGGTGTGTCCATGTTGGAGTAGGTGTGGCCTTGTTGGAGGAAGTGTGTCACTGCAGGGTGGGCTTTGAGGTTTCAGAAGCTCAACCCAGGCCTACTGTCTTTCTTCCTGTTGCTGCTGATTGGGATATAGAAGTCTCACCATTATATCTGCCTGAATGTCACTATGTTTCCTGTCATGACACTAATACACTAAACCTCTGACCTGCAAGTCATCCCCAATTAAATGGTTTCCTTTATAACAGTTTCTGTGTCATGGCATCTATTCACAGCACTTAGAACTTTAAGATAGACTATATATTCTGTCATTGACCAAAATAATAAGTTCTTCTTTGCTAACTTGTCAAGAACTGGCTTCTTTTCTAATTTACTCACCGAGGGTATTCTGTTCCCCAAAAGAAAGGCTTCTGCAGCTCACCAGCTGGAAATCCTGAGAGGATGGCAAGCAAAAAAAAATGTTAAGGATATGGAGAAGATGATTCAATGTCCCGACTCTGGTTTTACCTACAGTCCAAAAGCTCATCCTAACTTTATTCCTTATGGATCCATCATACATTCAAGATACCAATTTAAAGGTGATATTAATTCACCTTGAAATGGAATCATTTCAAAGACAATTTATACAGATATGCTATTGGTAGAGTTCAGCCTACTGTGAAATGGGCCCCTCACACACAGCACACCCACAGGCTGCAGGATAGCCAGCAGGTCCCCAGATGTTAACAGATTTCAGACTCCTAGTTACACACTATTACAGCCACATGTGCCAGTCATGAAAAATTGTTATAGATTGATGTGATAGTTCACATCATGCCTTGCATGTCTTTGTAATTGAGTCTTTGAATGTGTGTTTTATATGTGGGTTCAAAGGAGGTCATTAAGCATGTGTGTGAAAAGAGTATATGAAGATGATATGCAATTCAGCTGTACCTCTGCAGTTGTTTCACACATGGGGGAGTCTAATAAGATACAGTCTAACTAGCACAGTTTCATGTTACTCTGAACTCAACAGTTCTAGACTTGGGTAGCCGCGAGAGTCCATGCTTTCCCTGTTAACTAAAATTTGCTTAGATTACTAAAATAAGTTAATAGCATTCTAAGAAATAGAATGATTAGAGTTGTACATTTCTTTGTCTCTTCATACTTCCCTGTATTACCAAACCTTTCAAACAGAAATTGGTAACATAGAATAAAAGGGAAATGTATTATTTCTTTTTTAGTCTCTTCTTTTCATCAATAAAGCAAGGATGAAGAGTGTTGGTAGATAAATGATTGAGAATTAAAAGCTAAGGATACAACTCAATAATAGAGTGCTGCATAGTATTAGGGGTGGGCAACACTAACACTACCAATAAAGAAGTAGTAAACATATAAGTAGTAGCAGCAGTAACATAAAAATAGCTGAATTAGCTCTGCACAGTATGTCTACATTGCTGGTGAAAAAAAATTCATGTATGTGCTGCAAAATATAAAGTGTGTCATTTTAGAAATTCCTTACACAAGTTAAAAGTGACCCTATTCACATTTAAGACTTGCATTGTAGCATATAAAGATGGAAGGTAAAATTCTTGCTAATGACGTAAAATTTTAGTGGCTCCAATAACAGCAGTAAATGGCAAAGGAAAAACACTGTCAATGAGTCAAAAGAGAGGATGTCATTTTACATTTTAGCCCTTATGGTAGCATTTGTTCTGCTTCTTGCATAAGAGGCTATGCATCTTCATTTTGCACTGAGCCCTACAAATTAGTTAACCAGCCTTGGATATAGATGAATGTAAGAAACACTTGGTTTTGCCCTTCCAAGTCACCATGAAATTGTGTGCCTTGAGGTAATCCTTTGGGTTGCGCTTAACAGTCATTACAACTGGGAATTCATAGGAGAGGGGGGGATGGGAGCTGAAGAAAGGGAAAGAAGGAAAGAGACCTTCTGCAATGTCCTTGTCTACTTGAGAGTGGCTTCTCTAGGCCCCATGAGACTAAATGTTCTTTTATGAATTAAAATACTCCCTGCTCTCTGCTCAACTTTCTACCTCCCCTCCATGCCAGGACACTTTGAGGGTAAATGAGGGCAGAAAGCAAGTCTTGAATATAGACATGAAGCACTCATTTCATAAAACCCTGATATTCTGTGTATTTTATAATAATATCAGACTTTGAGATTTCAAGGTACATAAACCTAACTGCAAAACAGAAATGGAGTCAGTTGATGTTTCTCTCTTCCTGCTGCTTTCAAATAAAAGAAAACACATCAAATATGTTTTTATTTCATGGGAAAATGTGACTTTAATCTTTATAATTTCTACATTTTCTTAAACATCTTTGGCTTCTTTACAATGATAGTCCATCCTCCTTTTTTGGTGATTTGAATTTAGTAAGCTATTTTGATACAGATATACATATATATGCAAATATATCACATGTAAATGCAAATTTCAGTGTTTATATGAAGATTTCATTTCACACAATAGATCACCCTACAGTAAAGATATTTTTCTAATAAGAACAATGATCATAAGCCAATGCAATTTGATTATTCAATCATTATGGCTTCCTTGCTTGGTAATGTGCCCAGCCAGAAGCAGTTTTATCCACTGACAACCTCCTCACAGAAAAACATCTGAAACTGGCATAAGCCTCCACTGCTGCAGCTTTGGTTTTTTTAGGGGTCCCAGTCTCCAGTGCTGAAGCCATCACATCACCCTGATCAGCTATATCTTCTCAGCTTGTCAGGGCCTTGAAACCCAATAGTGATAAACTGAAGAATCTGATGCCCTTAGGCATGTTTTGCCGAAGTGAATGGATTAATAGTATAAGCTGCATTTTTGGAGATGTCAACTAGCAAGAATGATAGATGGAAATCCCAAAGAGGTCAATTCAATATCTTATCTCATAATGTGGATAAGTTGTATTAGCAAAGGTGGAAGTGAAAAATAAATAAATTGAAAGGGAGTTCTTTCTCTCTCCCTTTTTAATAGGTGCCGGTTTTATTTTTTCACAAACTCATTTTATTTCAGTGTTTTCCCATTGCAGAACCACTTATCACCTGTTCCAGACTTTTAAAGCTCCTTTTTAAAAATGAGTATATTTATGGGAAGCATTCCTCATTGTGTGTGAGAGAGAGGCTGGGGGAGGGAGAGGTGGAGAGAAGGGAATGTAACCATTGGGTTGGCAAAAATTAATGATTTTGTAAGAAGCATGGCAGTAGGGTAAGTTGTTGCAAGAATTTTTTTAATAGACTACATCTCTGTGATATTTTGAGAACTCTAACAGATAATAAACTAAGTAGAAACATGACATTTGGTACAGTGCATAAAATTTCTTTGTAACATATGTAATAGATAGATATATGCACAGATGCATGATTTCAATTCTTCTCTAACAGACTGATCTATTATATAAACAAAAAGACAATTCCCTTCCAATACAGAAAATACAGTGGGGAAAGTCTGGGACAAAGGTCTAGTTTTGCATTTTTGCTTATGCACAGCGCCATCCATAAGCAAAGCAAAAGGCACCTGTACTGAACCACATGGGAGTACACAAAGTGCTCATATCCAGACACCCCAACATGATCAACTACTTTCAGTCACTCTGTACTTTACAAGCTATACCCATGACATCTGCTGCCAAAATGTTCAACTTCAGATAAGTCTCCTCCAAGTATGGACACATATAAGAAGAAAAATAAATCAATTATCCCTTCACTCTGACATTAAAAAGCAAATTAATATACTCAGGACTGACGAACTCACACTATATAGAAATATGTCAAACAGGAATAATTTTCCCTCATCTCCATTCATTTCTGCCCATGACCTATCTTTCTCCCTCTATCTGCATGCCTTATTTCAGGTATTTGTCCAAATGTCACCTTACCCCCCTGGTGCTTTTAAATGGTTTGGGTGTTACCTTCTGTGATTTCTTCTTTATAATTCACTGTAATACTCAGCTACTCTCCATTTTAATAGATAACCAACCTTCCAACAGGAATTGCATGTTCCATAATAAAGTGTTTTTTAATTATTTCTTTTATTTTTTAAAATTATAATATAATTACACCATTTCTTCTTTCCTTTTGCTCCTTTCAAACCTTCTCATATACTCCACCTTGTTCTCTTTCAAATTCATGACCTAATAAAGGGATTTCTCATTTTATTTAGCTTTACTTTATTTTTCACTATAATCCCCTCAGAGCTAGAATTCCTGGCAAATATCTGTCAAGTGAATAGATTCCCTACCTTGTGACCTCAAAAAGGTGACTGAGGTTGATGCATTACCTGTAGTTATGATTATATTTTATTAGCAAAAGCCTAATAGTACATGATGTATTTAGTACTAACAATGCATTACTTCTTGAAGCTTCCATCTTCAGTGCCAGATCTGAGATATATTATTTAAGTTTGACTTTTCATTTTCTTTCTAGATGAGAGCTGTGCTGGCTCTTGCTTTGATGGCAGACGTGATATAGTTTTGAAGCCAGCACACAGTCCATCAAATGCAGTATGAAGGCTGGAAAGGTGGCTCAGTGGACAAATGCTTTCCACACAAGCATGAAGACTTAACTTGGGAATCCCCAGCACCCATGTAAAATGCATGTTCCTGTAATTGTAGTGCAGCAAGGCAGAAACAAGAGCATCTCTTGGACCCCAGGGCAAGCCAGTCTAGCCAATCAGTGAGAAGCACTGTTTTAGAAAATAAGGAGGAAACATCAGAGACGACACTAAAGATCAACCCAGCCAAAACATCCACAAATGAGCACACATATGAACATGAATACAATATACAAGTATGGACAAATAGAAGTCCTGCCTACCTTCATGTAATTTCTATCACACTGTTTCCCCTGGGTCCTCCATACTTTCCCCCCAAAGGATTAAAATGAAATATACTAACCTTTCTAATGTTTATGGCATGCACAGTCATTCCATTTAACTACAACATACATTTTATGCCACATAACCTTAAGAGTATAATTTAAGGTAATCATCACATAGCAAATATTCTGGAAACATTACTTTCCAAACATTTCTCTTATTCTGAAGTTCTATTCTTTCCTATTGACATAAATGCTATTACACTTTAAGATATCCTTGAGTACGACTCACACATCTTTTCCTTTTGTTTCTGTGTTTAATCATACTGCTCAAAAACAGGATACTTCAAACATCCTTCGCCAGTGTTCAAAGCCCAGCACACTTAACATTTTCCCTTCTTCCTGTCAGATTTTACTACAGTTTATTAACACAAAGCAAGGTAACTCAAACTTACCTAAATCCAGAACCATTTCATTCAGTAACCCTTTTGACTCTGGTGAAGGATTACCATTTTTTAATTATTTAGTTAGGGTTCTTCCAGATATCTCTAAGGAAGAAATGGCATTGGCTGATGCAAAGTTCAGTCCCCCACAAAAGGTAATAGGGAAAATTCAAAAGGAGAATCCAAATGGGTTTGAGAATATGTAGAGTGGGGTACAAAGTCAGGCACTAAACAAAATGTTTGCATGCTTTCTGTAACTGCTTTCTATAGAGATATACTTGGAATTCTCCAATGATTAGGTATATGGGTCTTTGAGTTATTATCAAAATGTGGTTGTTGGTAATATTTGTTGTTAAGGGACTGATTATGTCCATAAGATGTACTATTGCATAATTACTTTTTCAAATAATAGAATATTTGGCTTTTGCATAGAGTTGTTGGTATATTAATAAGACTTTGATCTAGTGCACATTATGACAGTTACTTAGGTGCTAGTCTCATATGACCAGATGAATCCATATATAAACGCACACTTGAAAGCTATTGCTGATCTATCATCCTAGTAAGTAAATCATGCATTGTGTTAAGTTTCACTTGTAGTTATATTCTACTTACACATTTAGTTATTTCATTTATCCTGTGAAATAGCTTCTACCTCTATAACTCACTAAGTGAATATAGCTTATGATCCTAAATTCAGAATTATTAGTATATTAAAATGCATCATAAAAACTATCACAAACATTGGGTTTGGTCCCGATCATGAAACTACTGGCCACTAATGTTTACTGAGTCTCTGTAATATTCCAAGTCACATGAGTAAGTTCTGAATGTATGAACATATACATCATCAAAATATATACAGTCTAAAGAATAAAAGAGAACGTTGCTAAACAATTATATCTTGCAAGACCTAAAGTAAAAGGTAAACCTATTCTAAAGCACAGAGAAAAGAAACATGGGATTCACAGAAGACATACAGAGGAATTTGGGGAGATTGTTGATTTATATAAACATCTACATTAATGGATAGAAGATATGGCTGATAAAAGTCAACTGGCTTTTGAGGCAGGAAATGTTAGGAAATGTTCTCAAAATGTGGTCTGCAGACCAGCAACATCAGCATCCTCTGGGCTCTTGTTAGAGATGTAAACATTGAACCACCACCCCAGGTCTCCTGAATCAAGAACACTGGGAATGGGCTTCTGAGTTTCAATCAACTAATTGTGTTATTGAGCACCACCAGTTATATCAGAAAAACTAATCTTAACCCCAACTACAAATTAGAATCCTGGCCAATGCCCCTGCCCAAATCTATTGAGGTTCAATATCTATAATGTTGTCAACTTGTGACTTGGTTATGAAAATGATAAAGAATTGAACATGTTTAAGATAACTGATCCATAACTCAGCCCTCCTGGTTTATTCCACTCACTCCACCTCTGATATCAGGCATCTGTGATATGGTATTTTTACTTGCACATTCTTCAGACAACAGTTTCAAAGGTTAACCTATATGTAACCTAAAAATATGATTGTACTAAAGGACAAGTATGCATTTCATTGTAATTGCCTTAAAAGTGCAGAATGAATGCTAAAAGAGAATGAGTATTATATCCTACTCAGGATTACATTCAGTTATTGAATAACCTAATAGCATTCATTCTTCTAGAAATTGGGAGTGGTGGCATAAGCTGGGACATGACAAATGCTGCAATTACAAAGCACTTTTGGTTATGTCTTTTTTGTTGTTGTTATAAAAGGATTTCATTGTCATTCCTGCTAAGATTAATAGTGGCTTTTTATTTGTGTTGGCATCTTGCAATAGTTTGGTGAATGCCAACCTCCTCATTTCCAGAAAGTATCACATTCTAACAGCTGTGACTCCTGTCAAGGGATTCAGCAAGATGTCTTAGCCATCTGCTGGATTCCTGCAGGTAACCTCTTGCCACCAAATCTATCAGCCTAGAGCAGACAAGCAGAAAGCAGATTATGAAATCTGCCCTCCGTCTTGCAGCTTTCTTTGATGACCATTCTATTCTATGTCTGCCACATCACCTTTATTCCACAACAACCACCATTTCTCCCCTTTACCAGAGCTATCAACCATCCCTATTTGTCCAGGAGTAAAGAGATGCTTGGAATACAGTGTTTTTCAATATTAAAACTAGAACAAGCCCTGGAAAATGAGAAGAAATTTAAAGCACTGCTTTCACCCACTATTGACAGCATTTTTATGTTATGGCTCAATCATTCTCAATATTTGGCATCTTTCAAAGTCATGTGGTGACGAAAATCTTACTAAGATCCAAGGTGCTGGTACAAAGGGTCCAAACAATGCCCATTTGTCACAAGTAGTAGTAATGTTGCTAGTCCACAAAAAAAAAAAAAAAAAACAAAAAAAAAAAACACTTTTGTAGTTCAACTTTCTAAAACAGAGAATACTAATCCCTGCTTCCACCCCCAGTATGAGGCTCTACCCGGTCCTTTTGTTTAAATAAGTACTGCCCTAGGCAGGAAACAATGAAAATAGCACCAGTGATGCCCAGCTGAGTCTTGGGAATATTAGGTAAATATATATTAATGAATGCCTGTGTCCCACTAAAGACATATGTGTTTATTTGATAATCATCTTATCAATAAAGACATGGCTATAATTCGCCCCCATATAGGTTATACCAAAACAAAACAAAAAACTCAGAGTTTCTTTGTTAGTCTCTTCCAATATCATCAGTTAAGAAGTAAACTCATAAATACATATATCTCTTGATGGTGAAGGCATAAAGCGAAGAAAGAAAACAGGGCTGGGAATATAGCTTAGTGTTAATGTTCTTCCTTAGCTGTATGAGGCTCTAGATACAGCATTGCAAAACAAATACACCTCTTTGGTGGCTAAGAATTTTTTCCCAATTCCGTGCCCTTCTTTAGGGTACATTCCTAGAAGAAGAAGATTTGTTGTGTTAAATGATATTTAAGTTGCATTCTACAAAAGTAAAAGACAACTGACTTTTTGTATTTTTGGTTGTGAGCCTAGCCTTTAACGGTTAAGCCATCTCTGCAGCCTGACAACTGACATTTTTTTAAAATTTTATTTTATTAGTTTACATATTGATCCTAGTTCCCTCTCCCTCCCTTCCTTCATTTTTAAAGGGAGGACGAGTGTGATTTGGAACATCAAGACACATTTGTTAGACTGACCCTAACTTCCTGTCCACCACTGTTGTATTCCAGGATCTTGGCTCTCACCTTCTACCTCACAATCAAGTAGCGCTCAGCCAGTGCTCCACTCACACCTTCACTCAAATCAGACTGACCCTAATAATCATTCCATAATTTCTATTACTGTCCCTGCAGCAAGCCTGCCCAGTCCTCTACAACAGAGACAGCATGCACAAATAACCCACAGACAGCAGACTGAAGCCTTCCAGCCACTGGTTCTTAGCCTCACACAGTAATGAGATTCTAGGATACGGTGGCCTTAGCAGTTGAGGAAGTCTGTTTACTTATGAAGACTTCACAGAACACTGTTCTTAGTAGTCTCTTGGGTCAGACCTCTAAGACAGAGAATCCTAAAACACAGCGGCTGCTTGTTAAGCGTACCAACTGTCAATTTTGCAAACTGTTGCAAGTGTATTCATTAACTTCATCTGTCTCAACAAACTTTCTAAATCTTATTGTAATTTTTGTGAAATGATCACTTTGTGGGGCATACACTTCAATATTCTTCATAAGGCATTTTACAGCATCTGTCTGTCAACTAATTTACCTTCAATCCCTCCTTATTCTAAGGGACCAAGGAAATAGTGGATTTTAACACAGGGCTTGCAGTGTGCAGCATGATTACATAGGTGGAAAAAGCAAAGTACATTCATTGTCACGGCACTTCAATGGACATGGAGTCAATAGAACCTGTGTTCCATCTATCCTTCTGATATGCGCCTACCTTCTGGCTGACCTCACATACTATAGTCTTGTCATATCAAAAGAGAAAAAATCCATTACTAGTAGAGCTGTGAAAGTATATATAATGATTCTTTGAAGATATCACATGTGCAACTCATATAATTCTCACATTTCTTACCCAGCATTGAACAATAGAGTGTAAAGAGTAAAAGAGTATAACCAATATACTGGGCTACACTCCCATACCTGCTGTAATGATTAATCTTGGTCCTCAACTTGATTGAATCTGTAATCAACTAAGAGATGTACTTCTGTAGAGATAAGCTATTCTCTGGTTTCATTGAGGAGGGAGATGGCCCTACCACAGAGTGGGCAGTACTCTCTGGCAGCAGTCCTGTTTTAGATGGTCCAAAGTAGAAGCTGTTGCCTTTTAATCTGTCCAGTTTCATTCCTTCCTGGTGAGAGCACCTATTCCAATGATGCTGTTGTTGCTACCATTGTTTGCTAAAATCAAAGCCAAACTTCTTCAGCCTTCCAAAATGAACTGAAGACCAGTGACTATCTAGGAGTCCTCCAGGATTTCATTGCCATATTAAGATCACTGAAGCATCTAGCCTCAGTTCACTAGTGCTGCAGTCTTTAGCAAGTTATTTCACCCCTCTGACCTTCAGTTTCCTCTTCTCTACAATAGATGCATGGTACAATTTTTATAGAGTTATTGTGAAGATTTGACATAATAGACATTCAAGTAGTAGGCACATTAATACTTTCCTAGCATAAAGGGGTGCACAATGTTATAGCCACTTGATATACGTTTTTCAAGTAGGAATGGGAATGATTGAAAATGTTATTATGTATTGTCATTTTTTAGTTATTAGAGAAGGATCTCTGGAGATTGAACTTGCCCATTGCCTAACTTGCTCTCAGCAAGTTCAGTGCCCAAGGATAGGTCCTCTCTATCTTTATCTTGGGTCATGTTTGAAACTCCTAGTTTGTCCAGGTAGCCTGCCCTCCCCCTCTTTGAACTATTATTTTTAAGAATAAAATGAAGAAAAGAAATTGATTTTTTTTTACTTCCTAAAGAAGAAAAGTACATTGATTCCCTATTCTTCAACATGATCTGTAAATCCAGTATCAACTTCTCCCACAAATCACATTATGCCTTTTGCTTTCTGAAGCACTCGGGCAGCCTAGTTTTCAGCACATGAGAGTATTCTCATAGTCCATTCCTGCACCATGTACAGCTCAGCATGCTACCTTTACAGCAATCACTCCTTCCTACATGCCATATCATTTCCTCTCTGCCTAGAGAACTGTACTTTTAAAAGTCTTTTCAATCACCATTTTTACTGATAATCCAATCGTGGCTCACCCAGATTAAATTACTCCTCTGCAGTGGCTCCCATAATGCAATGAATAAGTCACTCTGATGTCCTCTAAATGACTAGGTAACAAGTTTTTCATCCAACCCATCAGAAGCAAGCATTAGTATCTTTCTATGATTTATCTATTATGGGCTAGATTTTCTTCTAAGTATTTAATACATATTATTTCATATTCACAATTCTATAGGATAGTTATATCATCTCCATCTTATAGAAAATTAAACTGTGGATTAAAGATGTTGATAAAAATGTTGGCCAAGTTACTAGGGACCAAGTCAAGATTCAGAATCACATTGTCCATCTTGAGAGCACATGGCATCAACTACCATTATCATATCACACTATGCAAGCCAGTACTTGGCTATGGTATAATGCCATATAACAAATAATCTCCAAATATATCTTTTTTTAAGATGAAAAATATTTAATTTCTGATAGTTTTTTTTGATAAATGTGTTGCGTTAGGTTCCACTTGTGGAGGGGTCTGATACTAGGACATGCTGTCCTCCTCTCTGCTCAATTGTTTTTCCCTAAAGGATTGCTATTCAAGTGACCGGAGAATTTTCTTATTTTGCCTCTATTGCTGGGAGTCTTCTGGTCCCAAGACCAAGGAGAATGACACAAATCATTGAGAAGGTCCTGAAAAAACAGCAAGCATGTTCTCAAATTAATATGAATACTTTACCAAATATATCTTCTTAAAACCATAAACACTATCTCACAGTTTCTCTGGGCCAGGAATTCAGATTCCGGGGAGATGATGTTCTGCTGGAAGGTCTCTTGGGAGACCACAGTCAAAATGTTCAGTTTCCTTGTACTCACCAGAATGCTTGGACTGAAGTTTTTGCATGATGTTAGAAATGGACAGGCCTATGAAACCTCACCCATAGGCCTCTCCACAAGCTGCTTGTGTACCCTCATGATGTGTTTATTGACTTTTCCCAGAGTGATACATCCAAAAGAAAAAGGTGCAAGTCACAATGTCTTTTATGGCCCAGCCTCAGAAATCATACATAAAATCCCATAGGGTATAAAGCTCAACTTTAACTCACTATGGAGAGGGGCTTCAGAGTGCTGTGGATACCAAGAAATGAGTATTATTACAATTTCCTAAAAAGTTAAATGGGTACATATTATAGATCAGAGCTTCTTAAGCTCTTCCACTCACAACCCCTTTGCACCCAAAAAATTTTTATTTGACTTTTGGCATATGTACATGTGTGTATATCTCTGTACATAAATCAGGTATTTCCTGATAATAAATAATAAAGAAATTTATTATAAAAACTCTTTGGTATACATATATATTTTAATATGTATTCAAGATGAAAACTGCATGCTGATGAGATGGATCTTCTTATTATTTTTAGATAAGAATTAAATCTTGGGTGAATATTTAATGCTGTGGGATATAACATATGTTCAGCAGTTTCACAGTTTTCAGTTTTTTAAAAAGATTTACTTATTTATTTTATGTGTATGTCTGTACACCATATGCATGCAGGTGCCTGAGGGAGCCTGAAGAGGCTTGGATCCCCTGCAACTGGAGTTAACATACATAACATACAAATCAAGTGTTTGTGTGCCACCAGATTTGAATGTTGTAATTTGAACCTGGTCCTCTGCAAGTGCATCATCAAGTGCTCTTAACCTCTGAGCCATCCCTCTAGTCCCAACATATACACAGGTATATATACATATGTACACACACACACACACACACACACACACACACACACACACACATATATATATATATATATATATATGCACACATGTCATTTACACTTTGTAAAAATATATACTACAAAACATTGGATTATGTTCAGGGAAATTTCAAAACTTGTTAGGAATTCTACCTTAATCCTAAGACAATACTCACTTGCTATTTTTCTAGACAATTCAAGCCAATCATTCTGATAGAATTGCATGCATGTATTTATGTGTTCATGCTCAATAAGTAGGCTAGGCTAGCTGGAAAATTAGGATTTAGGGAGTCTATCAATCTCCATCAACCATCCCTAGTGGGATTGTAGACATGTGTCACCATGCCCAAGTTTTACAGGGGTCCTGGAGATCTGAAATGAGGACTAATGCTTACACAGGAGACACTTTTCTGATGGATCCATCTTTCCAACCACTCAAAGATCAATTTTTAGAATATTGAGATGCTAGTTACACACATTATCCATTGCACCATTGTCTTAGTGCTTCATAGAGCAATGTTTCAAATCAAACATTATATAACACAGAACAATCCAAAGATAAACTAACTTTATATATGCTGAAGAATGCCAATAGGAAAACAGTAAAAATGTCTGTGGTGCTTGGAATAGAGCTCAGAGCCTTACATATGCTAGGTAAGCACCTTGCCACTAAGCTATATCCACAGCCCAGTCAAGGCACAAGCGGTAACATATGTCCCACATACAATGCTCAGATTAAGACAGAAACTATTGTTCACACTTTCTATCAGTCAACACAAATAAAGATTGCTGCTATTTTAACTTCTACTACACAGGTGAATTTTTCTGCTCCTGACTTGTATATGCATGGAGTAAAATAGTGTTTCTTTATGTGCCTGGCTTCTTTCATTCAGTGTTATGCCATAGCAAACACATAGTGAGCATATTACAGCATTTTCTTCTCCACTACCATATAAGTACCATTCAGTTGCACAACTGAAGCACAATCTATTAATCCATTCTTCTTTTAGTGAACATGAGGGTCTATCCAAGGGTTGCCTGACATTCAAGTTTGAGAAATACGAGTTTTGACATTGGTCATGTTTTAGCAATTTACAAATCTATCCTCTGAAACACTTCCTGAACACTGTGTGGGCTGTCCATCATGCAGTAAACAGGACAGTAAGGGCCAAAAAGGCTAGCTCCATCATACCACATAATTATACCCATGGCACTCAAGCTGTTCCACTGAAGCTTTTACTTTGTCCCTTTAAAAAGTGGGCTGATAAGTTTTGCAGTTGTCACAAAGTTAAGAAAGCACAGGCTGAGGTGCTAATGATCTCAGTTCCTTGTTCTTTTCTTTAACTAAACTACCAATTTAAATGTAATTAAGATTGGTGACAGCTCCTTACTACAATGCCCAATATAGCATATTTAAATCACTAAGACTTTACACTACACTCTATGTCTGAGGACATGGATATTTAGTTTGACAAGGGCAGAAAATAAGCTTTAACCACTCTGCAAAAACAACTGAACTTCAAAAGATGGCCCCAACCTCAGGGTTCTGCACAAAAGCATGAACTGGGAAAGAATAAGAAATCTATATAGGTTTTCCTGTTTTCTACTCAAGTCTTTACTGCATGTAGCAGCAGATTTAGTGACATAAATCAGAAAATGATAATGAGGCATGAAGGAAATTCTCATAAATCACGTTACTAAGTATAGTTACATTGTAGATGTGGAACCCAATTAAACAGATGGCCACATGCTGTCAGAATTAGCCCCTAATCAATAAAGATGTTCATTTTAGAAAATCACCTCAATTTTTCACTTCTTCAGTGAAGCACAGAGGAGGCGGTTGGGAGGGGATGGGGGAGTCCCAGGAAAGCCAGTGGGGAAATGTGTAAGGAGAAATTCCACCTGTCTTAATTTGTAGTCCAGAAAATCAAAAATGAAAGAGGGTAGGGGATGTCACCCAAAGGATTCCTTGTCATCTTGCCTGGTAATGTAATTTACAATGAGAGTAGGCACTGGTCATTAGGAAAATAGAAACAGCTTGAATCTCTTAATTAAAACACTGCTTCAAATTGTTCATTTTAAAATCCTTCTACCCATGAGCTTTCTAGAACCCATTGGGTTACCCTGAAATGACTACTTCCTCAGGAAACTTCTGATGGAGTCAGCCCTTCCCAGACAAGACAAAGGCATAGCGATGGGAACCCTGGGGATAGAACTATTATTAGATACATTTAATTCCCCAAAGGAGCAGTAAGCCTTTAGTGACATTTGTGAGAAATGGAAACACCAAAGAGACAATCTCATCACCCTTTTCTTGCATAAGAGCTGACCTATTACACTCCATAGACTGTTAACAATTAAGTCTGTAAATCCCAGGAATTGATGAAAGAGGGGAACAAAATGAATACTGTTGGAATTTAGAACACCCACATTTATTATGTTGAAAACAATAGCATTTAGTGCTACCTACATAAATCATTAATAATTTGGTTTTTATAAAATAAACATGGTCCAGCACAGTGATGTGTGCTTTTGTACCAGAACTTGAGGGAGGGAGAATCTCTGAGTTTCAGGCCAGAAAGGCCTACATAGCAAGTTCCAAGACAGACAAAGTTATATGGCAAGGTCTCCAAAGAAAGATAAACATAAAAAGCAGCATATTGATTACTTCTGCGGTGATGAAAGACTAGGCCAGAGAGGCAGACTGACAACTCAGAGGACACAGGTAAGATTTCAGCTCTTCCCTGAGTTGTACTTTAATTGGCTCATGTTGATTTTCCATCCTCCTAGATATTTTCTAACTTAACATGGACCAGCATGCTACACAGATGATTTGAATGCAACAAATACTGCATTAATACAAGATGTTCTATTAAACTTCATTGTCACTTCAGAACCCCAAAAACAGACTTGGAGGAAGTCCATTGACCTCACTTTCCCTCTTTCTGCTTACCACTAGCAATTTGGCTCTTTCAGTAGACCTATTGTGGACTATTGACTGAATTTGGCATAGGACAGGGTCTGGGAAATCCCAAGTTCATTAGTAATATGGTAATCACAAAGGGACAAAACACATATTTGGGGGTGTCTACCACTCACAGCAAGCTGACCCCAAAAGGAGAAGAAAGATCCCAGCCATGGCTGGAATCATCTTATTCTAAGGACATTTTCCCATCTTTCCACTTCAGCTGGCATCAGCTGCCATTTACTTCTACTTGATCAAGCAGAAAAATGAGTATTTGGACATTGTTTTGGATTCTCGGAAGGTGGGAGAGAGAGGAGAGAGAGAGAGAGAGAGAGAGAGAGAGAGAGAGAGAGAGAGAGAGAGAGCAGTATCTACAAAAGTTGAAGTACAGCTCTGACAAAGGAATGCAAACATTTTTGAGATGCCAGGTCAATACTCACAGGTCATGCAGAATAGACTTCAGGATTCATCTTGAGCTGCTCTGCCAGATGAACAACTGTGGTGATGATATTTTGCTTGTACAAATAAAGCCTGTATGAAGATCAGAGAATGGAGCTTGCCACTAGCTAAGCATGGAGGTATGGAGGGCTGTACAGACAGACAGGAAGTATTATGACTGGTTGGAAACAGGAAGTGAGATAGCTGGGCACAGACAGGAAGTAAAATGGATCTGAGCTGAGAGAAAAATATTAGCAGGAAGAAACAGGAACTAGCTCTCTTGTCTGCTGAGATGCAAAGGAGGTTGTAGTGGGATATTCACTTTGTCTCCTTCTGTGGCACTGACTACGCCCATTGGGAGTAGAGCCAGGGGCGGAAGTGACCCATGGAACTAGGTCTGAGGAGGAGCCAGGGAATGTTCTCTTGCTGGCAGGACACGGAGAGGAAAGCATCCGGTGGAACTTGCTGGTGTTCATCTGTCTAGGTTGTAAGTTATTTCTCCCCAAATAAACACCTATTCGGCCTATTTGTTTATCCTGATCCTTATTAAACCACAATAGGAGGTAATAGTGGCTTTGGCTTCCTCCTTCTTCTCTCTGATTTATCAGCATTTTCCTCTATAGCTGACTCCAGGTTTTTATTATTTATACCAATTAAGAACTCATATAATTCATATATATATATAATCCTTTCAGCTCAACTTACTTCTTTCTGATGTCTTTCTGACCAGGATGATCTGGTTTGTTCCCCTCTAAGACATGAAACTAGAGACACCTGGGACACCTGTGCCTCTGCTTTCCCAACCATATCAAGAGACCAGAACTCGCCAAACTGGTGTAGAGAATACTTCAAAGTGAAAACATCACATGTAGAAGAAAGAACTGTGCCTGAACTTTCCTTGTCTGCTAAGAATGAAAAGCAAGATACCACAAAAAACACCTTTGGCAATGTGAACTTAAGGTTACACCAGAACAATCAGAAAAATGATTGGGTTAATAAGCCTCTGCCCTTCCTATGGCATACCACCAACTCATCTGGAGATACCTGCTTGTATAATATAACTTTCATCTATTAAAATTTTCTATTAAAATAAATAATCTGGTTCAGTGAAATGGCTCAGTAGATAAAGGGGTTTGCTGCCAAGCCTCATAACCTGAGTTCAAGGCCCACAACCCACAAGGTAGAAGGAGGGAACTAATTCCTGCAAGTTGTTCTCTTACTTTCATACATATTCCATGACACATAAGTAAAAATTTAGTAAAAGTAATAAAATAAATAATTTAATCAGTATTCTATTGCTCAATGGACATTTTATATATAATGCATTTAGATAAGTATTAAAAATTGTAATTGTATTGACATCTCAAATATCTTAATTCTCCATGTAACATATGCAGCTTGGTACTCAACTTGAAACTTTGGACACCAAGAAAGGAACAGTAGTTTCAGCATAATGAATATTTACATACTAAGAAGTGACACTCAAAATATTTAACAACTTCTTTGGTTATATTAATTAATGTAGAAATCAAAAATTAACACCATCTGCTTGGTTTCCTTCTGTTCATAACTCTCAAGATAGTCCTACAGATTACCATTTCCATCAGTAGCCACAGGAGAGCAACTCTACTAGTAAGTGAAATCCTCCAACTGCATCTTGGGACACAGAGTCTTATAAGGTCTAGGTAAAACGTGGATGACCTATGACATATGGGGCTGACTGACTGTGGGAGAGGCATGATACTTCACTGAGAAGAGATCTTTGAGTCACTACCAAGAGTAAATGGGGCATGAACCATGCAGACCACTTGAGGAAATTTCTAGGAGAAAAACTATGTCAATTCCCTGAGAGAAGTCTATTTACCCCCTGTGGTCTAGTAACAGAAAGGAAGCCAATGTGGCTGAACAGAGAAAGAAATGGTACTGCAATTAGTAAAAGTAAAGAAATTACAAATATTGGGCTGGGGATGTAGTACAGCTGGCAGAATGCTTGCTTACCATGCACTAGTCCCCAGGTTCCAACCCTAGCACCACACATGCCTCCTGTGATGACACACATGCAACCCCCCCAGCACATGGGAGGTAGAGGCAGGTGCATCAGAAGATCAAGTTCAATCCTCAGCTACATAGTAAGTTTGAGGATAGCCAGGAATACATGAGACCTTATCAAGAAAGAAAAAAACAGGCATTGCAAATAATAATTGTTAAACTCAGTAAGATAAGAGATGGATAAAAGGATTTGAAGACAGGAGTGACATGGTGGAATCATGAACAGAACAGTCCAGAAGAGGTGAAGACAGAAGAAGAAAGACAAATGAGAAGGGTCTTCTTATCATCCAGCTAGGAAGCAGTGGTCTCAAGAGTAAGGATGGTAAATCTAATAAATCTCATCCTGTGTTCACCAACATAGAAATGCTATTGAAACCACAAGATTAGATGCTATCATTGCAATAGTGAGCAAAGATGGAGAATGGGGGCAAGCAGGATAGGAACCAGGACTGAGCTCTAAGATGTCATCATGGACAGGTAGAGGATATAAGGAAAACCAAAAAAGTTTAACCTAGAGCAGTCAGCTATCCCCACAAGAGGTCACAACACCAACATGAATTTGATGTCTTTCCTTTTCCTGAATAACTTTTACTACAAGTGGATGTGGCTGTAAAAAATATATAGGATTATTCTGAATTGTTTATTAATGAGGTATCATACTCCATAGATATAGATTTTTTTCTAGTTACTGATTTGCTGTAGAACCTAATTAGTGAAATTCATCTGTTAATAGGTGTCATAATAGGTCATCTAACTTTCACTGTTGCATGCTATGCCTTTGTATGAATGTGCCACTTTATTTCTGTACTCAAAAACACATGAGATATTTCTTTTTCCTGCTTCCATCAATGACCTTGCCACAAACATTCTTCATGGGCTTCTTTTTACCCTGCTTTGTGTTCTATGGAAAAGGTTTCTCAAACTTTAGTATTCAGTAGAAACAATTAGAAATGTTATTAAAACCAGTTTTTGAGCCTTGCATCCAAAGTTTTTGTATAAGCTAGAGACTGAGACATTGTATTTCTGACAAGTTCCCCCAGAGTGTTTTTTTTTCATGGTCCAAAAATGACACTAAGAATCAAATTCTGGGATAGATCAGGCATGCAGATGATCACAGATGTGTAAGCACCTATTTGAATATTCTACACATTGTCAACTTGCCTTGCAATGTGGTTAGCCTAATTTATGTTTCCATCAGTGGCAGAATATTTAATACCAATTCTGAATGCTATCAGATTTTTAACTTTTGTCATACTGAGCCTTAATAATTTTAAAAATTAATAATAGTATTTGTTCTAGTTTTAGTTCAGATGCAGTGATAAAATAACCTTACCAAAAATTACTTGGGGGTTGAGGGTTGGTTTACAATACCAGACAATGCCTAAGAGGGGGATTGCCGGGTCCCATTTTCCTGAGGAACTGCCATACTGATCTCCAAAATGGCTGTATGAGTTTGCACTCCCACCAGCAGTGGAGGAGTGCTCCCCTTTCTCCACATCCTCTCCAACATGACTCATCATTGGTGTTTCTAATTTTAGCCATTCTGGCAGGAGTAAGATGGTATCTCAAAGTTGTTTTGATTTGCATTTCCCTGATAACTAAGGATGTGGAGCATTTTCTTAAGTGTCTATCAGCCTTTTTTATTTCCTCTATTGAGAATTGCATTCCCCTACATATGGAATTGGGGTGGGGGGAATGGGAGTGGAGGGTGGTTAGAGTGCATGTGAGAGGGCAGAGAGGTTAAAAGGGAGGGAAGAATGGAGGGAGGGAGGGAGGGAGGGAAGGAAGGAGCAAGGAAGAGGGAACTGGGATCGACATGTAAAATAATAAATTAAATTGAAAAAAATGCTTTGACTCCAAAATTTAAGTTCAAGGACAAGTTACTGGGGAAAAGGATTTCTATTTTTGTTTCCACAGAAAATGAAAAGATGTGGATTCCTTCCAGACTAATGGGGTTTGATCAAGCCAGGCCACCTGAAACAGAGTGCCAGGTGATCCTACATTCAAAACAGCTGGACAAAGCAGCCTTACGGACTACAGCAAGGATTTCCGAATCTTCTTCGAATCCCCCATGACAGCGCCCCTTACCAGCAGGAAGCAGTTTGGAAAGAACGACACCCAAATTCCAAAATATTATCTATAAATGTTTGTTTTCATTTAAATGGACTTGGTTATATAAAATAAATAAAAAAAAATAAAGTAAAAAAAAAAAAAAAAAAAAAAAAAAAAAAAAACAATACCAGACCATGATCCAACATTGAGGGAAAACAAAACAGGAACTTGTAGGCAGGTCTGCTTGTCATTCCTCACAGGATTACCTATGACAGAGGAATTCACTTCACAACTAATGAAGTACAACAGAAACCATGCAAGGTGCTGCTTGCTAGCTAACCTGAAGGAAGGCTTACTAGCAGGCTTAAAGACTGCTAACTTTCTTATAGTGCTCAGGACCTCCTGCCTAGGGATGGTGCTTCTCACATTGGGCTTTCCCCCCAACACACACACACACACACACACACACACACACACACACACACACACACACACACTGCCCTGCAGGCCAATGTGGTCTAGGCAGTTCCTCAACAGAGATTATCATCTCAGATGACTCCAATCTTTGTCAAGTTAATAATTAAAACTAACCAGGAGAGTATATATAATTACACATACCCAACACACAGAAATAAACAACCTAAAGACATTACATCCTAGAGTTAATAAAAACACTTTTAAGCTTCTTTATTCCCTGAAAATTGCTCCCAGTTAACTGTCATTTCCCCCATCAAAGCAAGGATGGTGTGGACAAGATCATCCATCAAAAGAATTATAAATCGAAAAAAGAATGTGTGTTCTTTATGATGAAAAACTTCATCGCAGTTCTGTTTATTATAGTTTGAAAAGCCATTGGTGATATAAATTTTTATGAACTTATAAGGAGGAGTGAAAAATCTTTTCAATAAAACACTGAAGAAATTAAAGAAAACACTAGGAGATGAAAGATGTTCAAGGACTTGAAGAATTAATATTGTGAAGATGGCCAGTCTACCAAAAGCAAACTACAGGATCAATGCAATCGCCATCAAGAATTTGGTACTCACGTATCTGGTTGGTAGATGCACTGTAAAAGGCATTGACTGTTGTTGGGTTTGTAAACCACCTGCAGAAAGAAAGACAAATGTCACAGGTAGCCATCAGTATCCAGATAAGAAAAAATTAACCATAAAACAGAAACAATAAATAAAATAAAAGCAACATGAGTGAATCTGAAAAACCTTTAACAAGAGGTATACAATCAGAGGTGATCCCTCTAAAAATGGAGACACATAGCAGCAAGCTGATATTTGCCAGGTTTTGTTCAGATGACCCGTGGGCCAGCTACCTTTCTGGCCTACATCGCTCCTGACCTATCTACGAAACCATTTTAGGTTGGTAGTACAGAGATCCACATAAAGATAAATGAATAATATACCACCATGCTACTCAAAGGACTACCTGTTCCCTTGAAAAGTTTACTGATTTCAGTTGCAAATGCCTCAACTCTCTCTATAACCAGCTGAGTTTTGTTGGATCGGCTGTAAAGTGAGGGTATTGGACTGATAGGATGGTTTAGCATATAAAGTGCTTGCCCTGTAATCCTGATGACCTGAGTCATCCTGAAAGTGGTCCTCTAACCTCCACATGGGCATCATAGCATGCACACGTGTACTTACAAACCCATCATACACATGTCTGTGCACGCACCCCCCCCACACACACACACAGGATAATGCACATAATAACAGTAGTCATAACAATAGCAAATTAAAGTGAAAGATATTGCATTAGATGTTGGGTTCCCTTATAGCTATGAACTGTCTATATCCTGTTATCAAATACATAGGTTACTTAGATCATAATGTAGCACATATTCTCTAAAAATTTAAAGTATAAACACTTCAGGCTTTATGGATGAAGAAGGAAAACTAAAGATAGTATACAGATATCAAATATTAAACTTTCCACAAATAATAATTAATAAAATTAAGTATAATAATAAGTATTTGTGAAAATGACAGAGTTGTTTTGAGGTGGAATATTATTTTAATTAACTGTAGTTTATCTTGTGGCTTGTCAACATCAGACAAATTTAAAACGTTAATCTCAAAATCATTCTTGGTTCATGGGCTATGTGAAATAGGAACCAGGTGGTATCTAGCCCAGTCACTGTCTTTTATAATTAAACCTGGGCAATTCATTTTAAGCTAAATTGCTTAAAAATAAACTTGTACAGGACTGAGAATTTAGCTTAGTGGCACAACACATGCTCTGTGTTCAAACCATAGTATACATAAGAAGCATATAAATCCCTTTTCAAAACAAATGTTTTGTTCTTCTATGTCTAATAGAAAAACATCAGAGCAAGAAATTAATGTATATCAGGCTAATATAAAACTGGAATGAACTCAAATCTTGGTTCTTACTGGTCCTCTCATACCTTCTTACTTGTGTAAAAGCCTATGACTATGTCATCATATCATCATGATTATGAGTTAGCAGTCACTAAGCACTTTGCTGCACTCTAACTTTATTTTTAGCCCATATACAGATGAGAACAACAGAATCTAGAAGTATCACATACTTGCACAAAGTAGCAGAAATGAAGAGAGTAACTTGTCTTTAGTCAAATCGACTTAAGTGGTTCAATTAGAAGCCGGTGTTTATCAAAAAAGTTAGTGACCAGCCTACTTTCTTGAGGAAACAAGTAGAGAAGAAAATATCATTGTTGACCCCAACTTTCTATCTTTAGTGAATAGAATTATTGTCACATCCTAATCCCTGGGATCCTGCCATTACACAGCAAAAAGAACTTTGCAGATGTAAATAAGGTTAAGGATCTGAAAATAGGGAGTTTATCCCGGATTATCCAGTTAAGATTATCTAATCACATGAGCTGTTAAGAGCAGGCAAGTTTTTCCACCTAGAATCAAATAAATGCAACAGAGGACTAGAGGTCAGAAACGATACTTGCAGATGGGAAGTCAGTCAGATTGGAAGGATGAGAAGGATTTAACATACTGCTACTGGCTCTTTGATGAAGAGGCCATAATAAAAGCTGTCAGACCCTCAGGTTTACAACTACAGGAAGTAGAGTCAACTATAATATATACATGTGATAACTGTAATAATGTATGTTCCTACAGGATGCCTCTTCTCTTCCCATTTCTTACTCTTCCTATTCATGTAAAAGTAAATGTTCAAATCATTAGAGTAGGAACCATACATTGACATGTATGTTTCTAACTGCTGATAGACAAATGCACACACACACAAAAAAAATGATAAAAAAATAAACAACCAATGGGTGAGGGTCATTTCAGAGAGACTTTTAAAGCTTCAGCCTGAGTTAATAAAACATCCTACCTCCATATATGACCTTCTCATTCCTCAACCCTATCCAACCCTGCTATTGATTTTCAGCCCATTTAGAACCTTAATTGTCCCTGGAGCTGATATTAAGTATCTGCACCAACAGATCTTATCAGTTGTTGATGCTTTTATTTCTTCTGTTTATTCAGGGATCATGCCAACCAAGCTGTAGAACATTTTGTACATTTCCTTTATTATATCCAAGTTTTTAAATATTTAGTTTTACTATTCTCTGATGCAAACTTTTAATATCTGTTTCCAAAATAGTTTGTTCTACTCCCATTAAGATATGGAATCTAAATTCCTTTCCTCTTTATTATAAACTAAACTTTCTGACTCACTACTAAAGAATAAAACGTAATGGAGCTGGAAAGTAGCTGGTAGAGTGATTGCCTAGAATTCTGGAAGCACTGGCTACCATCCCCAGCCCTGCATAGACTGGGCATGATGCCATACACTTATAAGCAAAGCACTTAGAAGGTAGAGGTCAGGGGATATTCCTCGGCTACATATCAAGTTTGATGTCAGCCTATGACATGAGACCCTATCTCCAAATAAATAAATAATGTTTTGTATAAAAAATAAAATGATTTCCAAGGGCAATACACTGATGCACAAAAAAACAAAAACAAAAAAAAAACCCAGTTTCTCTCCTTTCTTCCCTCCCCTCAAGAATTCTGCTATTCAACTTTGTTCATCAACCAACATTCTGCTAAGACGTTTCACATACAGAGGTGGCATACATAGGTGTTCTAGCCAGTAAACACCAATGAGTAGGAATGTAAGAAAGGAGGCCCAGCAACTATATTATTATAACTACACGAATGACCATGAGCAATAACTATAGAGCTAAGCCTAATGACCACACCTAGAATTAGAATATGTAAAAGTTAAATGATTAGCATTATTTGAGCACCTAATTTGGGGAGTAGTTTTTTATGCAACAACAAATAAATAGAATGTGGAAAATCTGACTTTCCACAGATTAAGTCCCACCTAACAGGCTGGATTGTCCAAGTTTTATTTGCCAATATGATGGATTTTAAAAATTATCAAGTTAGAACTCCTTAAAGTCAAGCATATAAACATTAATTCTTTTAATTGCTCACACTTGTCAAAGTTGGCCATCTCTTAATTGGTGAGGCCCTGAAGGCGTTCCAGTTCGTAGCACTTATCTCCTAGGATGATGTATGAGCTAAGACCACCATCCAAATGTCAATGTTCTGAGCAGAAGATCATTAAATATATTGTTAAATATATATATCTATTTTAATAAACAAAAATACCAACCAGGTGCCTTAGAGTCTTCTTACTGGCTTTGGGATGCTCCTGCAGTCTGTATTTGTGGGAGAAACTAATAGATGTTGTAGAGGAGAGATGCCTAATATAAACTTCAACTCTCAAAACATATGGGATAGAGGTATAGTTAAGAAGAATATACCAAAATGTAATGATCTGAGAGAAACACACTGAGTACCATAAAAATCAGGCTAAAATTTCACATTTTATTGATCAAGTTTTAAGGGTAGTCTGAGGAATATGAAATGAAAATAAAAAAAAAACAGATAAATAGTTCTTTCTTACCAATATCCTGCAAATAAGATCATTCATATTCATGATGCTTTTGCAAACAAAATTTCAGGGCAAGACTGCAATTTGTGTAGATGTTTAATGTAGTTTTTGCAAAGTTCTTTTCAAGAGTTAGAGATGAGAACCAAACCATGTTTTGTCACAGTAGAATGAGAGTGAGTTAATAAGGAAGCTGGGTTAAAATCATTTCTGTCAAAGAAGAGCATCTTGAGGGAAATAAATTACTTTTGACTCAAGCCAAGCAGTAAAGTAAATCCTATTTTTTAAGCAAACTGATGAAGTGACAATTCTGAGAAACAAACCCTAAATATGTACCTTCAGGGATGACCACCCAATTAATTTCATTCTTGCTGACATTTCCTATTGCCTCAGAAATTTCTTAATGCGTATTAGTGCAGCTAAAATGGATTCCATGAGGGGAAAAAAAGATGATAAAGGGTATTTATCTCCCAGCCACACAAAGGAGCAAAATGTTATTTCAGAGCTTTTTGGAATGATAATCATGATGTGCTGTTCAAAGTAAACTACTACAGAGGAGCCACTCCAGCATCCTCCTCACTTGCTTAACTCATGAATTTTCAGACCTAAAAGATGTCAATTAAAGCCCATGGGTTTCATGAACCTGAAATTCCCGACAATGTCTGAAATGGACCAGACAGACATTTCCTTTAAAAGAAAACTTAACAGTCATGTCACTTCGCCACGGAAACGGGACTGTAAACTTAATATTTTTCTCTGAAATAAACATATATTCTGATGAAGTAAGAATTATAAGTATTACACTGACTTTTATTCTTAAATAATGTTTCCCAATCATTGATCAATTTAATATCTTTTTTGAAGGAAGTACAGACAGCATTGTGTATCTACAGGTTGGGTGTAAAATGCATCTGTACTTAAACACACACACACACACACACACACACACACACACACACATTATTTCCTAAATTATAAAGTGTGCCAACAATTTATAATGTGTTAATGTGATAGTTTGAATGAGATACCCCCAGTAAGTCTCAGGTATTCAATGATGCCTATTTGGGGAGAATAGGAGATGTGGTCTTTACCAGAGGAATATGTCACTAGGGGACATATTTGAGGTTTTATAAGACTTACACCATTTCAAGTTAGCTCTTTCAGCTTCCCATTTGCCATTAAAGATGTGAGCTCTCAATTTCTGCTTCAGCAAATAGACCTGCTACTTGTGGCTAGTCTGCCCTGTCATGACAGACACTAATCCCCCTGTTACTATAAGCTGAAAATAAACTCTTCCTTCTATAAGTAGCCGTGGTCACAGTATTTTTAGCACAGCAGTGGAAAAGCAACCAAGACAATTAGGTATTCTGTACATAAAGATGATTCAACTTACATAGGTAAATGTGCATTTTATACACAAAGATTGAACCATTTTGTCTAAGGCACTTGAGCATCCTCACATTTTGTTATCTTCCAAATGTGCCAGAACCAATGCCTCATGAATATAGAGGAATACATGGTATTTATTTTCCATTGACAAGGGTGTGGAAGGAACTATACAAATTACTGTAACCTAGAATTTTCCCAAGGCATGAATACAATGTTAAGAATAGCTAAGACCATCAGACTGTGACAGCCCATCAGTATTTTAGCATGATATTAAAGATGGCCCATTTAGGAAATTTTCCACTGACAACCTAATCCTTGCTACATGACCAAATAAATAATATTTTGAAATTGAAGAATAAAGCTGGCAGCATCGCTAATATAGAGATGGCTCAGTTACCAAATTGCTTGTTTTGTAAATATGTGTATTTAAGTTTGGATCCCCAGCACCCATGGTGGCACATATCTATAATCCCAGTAGTGGGGGATACAGAGGCTATCAGGGCTTGCTGGCCAGCTATTATAGCTGCATCGATGAGCTCCAGGTTCAGTAAAATACTCTGTTGCATAATAAATAAAGTGGAAAACTATGGGTGAAGACACCCATCATTTGCTTCTTTACTACATATGCACAGGTACACCTGCAAATACATGCATAACACACACACACATGCCCACAGGCACACACATACGTACACACATGCACACACACAATAAGATATTTTAAAGTTTGAGGTCCCTTTTGCATAGCATTCAACCTTTCTACCCAATCAGATCATTCACATCCTTTCCTCGGGTTTAGCTCTTGGAGTCCTACTGCCACATCCTGTCCAGGACTTGTCTCCAATCTGCTGTATCTCTAGAGTCCTGGCTTTGTCTGGCCACCAGTACCTGTGCAGTAATCAACCTCTAGACTTCCTACAGAACCTGTCCTACGTTTCATCACCCACAAGATCCCTTCTGCACTGCATCCACACTCTCAACTCACCCAATTCTCCTATACAGTTTTAAGGGTCTAACCTGGTGGGTCTCCCTGACCTTCCTATCTACACATGCTCCCCAGTCCATCGGATCTACCCTGAGTCCCATATCCAGTGCCATATCCTAGCCTGGCTTCAACTGCTTGTAGCACAAATGATGCCTAAGCTCCTGCCAGGACCGTCCCTATCTCTCCCCCCCCCCAATCCATAGGACCCTTCCATGCCACACTGAACCTTTCAATACATACAGATAGATCGACCCCACACACACACTCAGAACTTGAACCAGGACATATATCTTTGTACACCAGACCAGTACCCTTTGTCTACCTTACATCATTCCATCCAAGCTATTACAAAAATGTAGACGCAAACCACCCACAGATCCTCTCTTCTACCTCAACCTACTCAATCCACAATAGATCCAGAACTAACAAACAGGTCCACATTCCCAGATCTCATTGCAAAATTACCAACAATATGGAAAATAAAGCCAGTATCTTCTCCCTAAATTATATCAGTCCTATATAAATTCTTGATATTAAAAATTACCTAGGTGAACCCCAGGACACAGAGTTTAAAAGAACAATCATAAACTTCATCAAAGAATTCAAGGAAAGAAAACAAAAAGACACAGCTTACTGAAATTAAGGAGAAAGAACTGAAGGAAAATAAACACCTGAGTGATGCTTAAGAAAACAAACAATAAATAAACAGAAGGCTAATGGGAAGAATGAAGAAAATCTAGGACTTGAAACTGGAATTCAACCAGAACATAGAAACACTGAAGACGATTCAAGATAAAATTATAATGGAATTGAAAAACTTAGTAACTCGAGCTGGGCAGTGGTGGTATACACCTTTAATCCCAACACTCAGGAGGCAGAGGCAGGCAGATTTCTGTGAGTTTGAGACCAGCCTGGTCTATAAGAGTTAGTTCCAAGACAGCCTCCAAAGCCACAGAGAAATCCTGTCTCAAAAAAAAAAAAAAAAAAGGAAAAAGAAAAACCATAGTAACTCAACTAGGAAACTCACTGTGAAGCCTTACGAGTAGAATGAATCAAACAAAAGAACAGAAGATAGAATATCAGGACTTGAAGACAGAGTAGATGATTTAACCAAATATGCAAAGGGTTGAAAAACACAAGAAAGGAACATACATGAAATGTGGCATGCCATGAAAAAAAAAAAAAACCTTCAAATTATATGCATGGATGAGAGAGAAATTCTCAAGTCAATGGGATAGAACAGAATTCAACAAAATCATAGAAGAAAATTTCCTCAGACTAAGGGAAGACCCACCCATAATATACAGAATACCAAATAGATGAGACCTGAAAAGGAAATATCCAATGCATAGCATAGTTACAACACTAACTATACAGAAAAAAATGTTTATTGAAAACTACAAGACGAAAATACAAGTCATGATTGATAAGCAGCTGATAGTTGCTCAGGGAGAGAGATTTCCTTCAGTGGTGTAACCATTGGTAAGATTCCTACAAATAACCTGTCACTATTGTACAGCCTCCTGAGGACTAATGGCTGCTTGCAGAGAAGCCCGTCCTGGTAGATGGGCCTATCCAGAGTCTGCCAGGATCCTGGTTCCACCTCCAAACATGGTAAGAAGTAAGCTAGAGCCTGTTTCCAGCCTACCTTCCAGGACCCTGCTCGGAGACTCCTGAGGCCTGGGGCCTGAAGAACATAACAACAGACATAGAGGAAATCCAGAGTATCATCAGAGCATACTTTGAAGACTTGTACTCCACAAAATTTGAAAATTTAATGGAAATGAACAATTTTTTGGATATTTATCACTTACCAAAATTTAATCAAGAACAGATGAGAAATTTAAATAAACATATAATACCTAATGATATAGAAGCAGTCATTAAAAGTCTTCCAACCAAAAAAAAAAAAAACAGGGCCAGATGCCAGATGGTTTCAGTGCAGAACTCACCGAGAAATTCAAAGAAGAGCTAACTAATACCAATACTCCTCAAAATGTTTCACACAGTAGAAGCAGAAGAGTCATGGGCAAACTCTTTACCAGACTACAATTACCCTGGTAAGAAAGAGCACTTTAGAGCAATATCCCTCATGAACATTGATGCAAAAATACTCAATAAAATACTGGCAGACAGAATCCAAAAAGACATCAGGGAAATCATCCACCATGGCCAAGTAGGCTTCATCACAGACAGGCAGGGATGGTTCAACAAATGAAAATCCATCAATGTAATGCACCTCATAAACAAACTGAAAAAGAAAAACCAAACAGTCATCTATGCTGAAAAAGCCTTTGACAAAATCCAACAACCCTTCATGATTAAGGTGTTGGAGAGATCAGGGGTGACAGTAATTTACCTAAACACAATAAAAGCAATATATTGCAAACCAACAGCCAACATCAAACTAAATGGAGAGAAACTCAATGTGATTTCTCTGAAATCAGGAACAAGACAAGTCTGTCCACTCTCTCCATATCTCTTCAATGTTGTGCTTGAAGTTCTAGCTACAGCAATAAGAAAACAAAAGGAGATCAAGGGCATACAAATTGGAAAGGAAGAAGTTAAACTTTCACTATTGCAGATGATATGATAGCTTACATAAGTGACCTGAAAACCTCTACCAGGGAACCCTTAGAGCTGATTAACACCTTCAACAAAGTGGCAGGATACATGATTATCTCAAAAAAAAAAATCAGTGGCCTCACAATATACACATGATAATGGGGCTGAGAAAGAAATCAGAGAAACATCACATTTTTCAATAGCCTCAAACAACATAAAATATCTTGTGGAAATGCTAACAAAAAAGTGAGAGACCTATATAATAAGAACTTTGAGTCTTTAAAGAACATGATATGTACTCATTCATATATGAATTTTAGACATAGAGCAAAGGATCACAAACCTATAATTTACGCCGCCAGAGAAACTAGGACACAAGGAAGTTTCTAAGAGATTAATACAAGGCCCCTCACAGAAGGGGAAAGGAACAAGATCTCCTGAGCATATTGGGAGTCAGTGGGGCAGTGAGTGGAGAGGGGCCTAGGAGAAAGAGAAGGGGAGGAGAGGAAAGCACGTGGGACTAGGAAGATTGAGTCAGGGGAAAAATGGGAGAGAGAGAGAGAGAGAGAGAGAGAGAGAGAGAGAGAGAGAGAGCATAAATGAGGGAGCCATTATAGGTTTGAAGGGAAAATTGAACCTAGAGAAATGTCCAGAGACCTACAAGACTGACCTCAACTAACATTTTGAGCAACAGTGGAAAGGCTACCATAAACGCCCTTCCGTGATAATAAGATTGATGACTAACTTATCCACCATCATAGAACCCTCATTAGTAGCTGATGGAAACAGAAGCAGACACCCACAGCCAAACACTGAGCTGAACTGGAATCCAGATGCAGAGAGGGAGAACAAGATCAGGCTACAGAAACCTTCAGAGACAGCTGACCCACATAAGGAGGAGCTAATGGGCCACCAGACTGATAGCTGGGAATCCAGCATGGGACTGACTCATTCCCCCTGAACAAGTGTATCAGTTAGAAGGCCTAAGCAGTCTAAGGGACCTATGACAGATGGAACCAGGATGTACCCCTGGTGCACAAAAGGATTTGGGAGCACATTCCCCATGGAGGGATACTCCCTTAACCTAGAGGCAGGAGGGAGGGCTTAGTCCCTACTCAAAATGACTTGACAGATTTAGATGACCACCCCAGGAAGGAATCACCCTACATGTGGAGTCAGGGAGGATAGGATAGGAGGGTGGTCAGGGGGGCTTGGGATGGGGGAGAGAGGGAGAGAGGGATGGAGAGGGAACTGGGATCAATATGTAAAATAAGACAAATAAATACATTTTTAAGAAAGACACCAGAAAATGGAAAGGTCTGCAATGTTCTTGGATAAGTATGATCAACATAGTAAAAATGGCAAACATGACAAGAGCAATCTACAGATTTAATGCAATCCCAATCGAAATCCCAGCACGTTTCTTGACAGACCTTGATAGGACAGTACTCAACTTTATATGGAAAAACAAAAGAGGCAGCATAGCCAAAACAACCCTGTACAATAAAGGAACTTCTGGAGGCATCACCATTCCTGACTTCAAGCTCTATGATAGAGCTATAATCCTGAAAATAGCTTGGTATTGGTGCAAAAGTAGACAGGAAAAACAATGAAATCAAATTGAAAAATCTGATATTAACCCACACACCTTCAAACACCTTATTTTTGACAAAGAAGCTAAAATGATACAATGGGGGGAAAAGCATCTTCTACAAATAGTGCTGGCATAACTGTATTGTGCCATGTAGATCCACGTCTATCACCATGTACAAAACTTAAGTCTAAAGAGATCAAAGACCTCAACATAAATCCAGACACACTGAAATTCTTAGAAGAGAAAGTCAGAGGTACCCATGAACAAATTGATACAGGAGATCACCTCTTGAACATAACATCAATAGCATAGACACTGAGACCAACAATTAATAAATGGGACCTCCTGAAACTGAGAAGTTTCTGTAAGGCAAAGACACAAGTTAACAAGACAAAGCAGCTGCACACAGAATGGGAAAAGACATTCACCAACCCCACATCTGACAGAATGATGATTTCCAAAATATACAAAGAACTTAAGAATCTAGTCACCAAAACACCAGATAATCCAATTAAAAACTGGGGTACAGGACTAAATAGAGAATTCTCCATGGAGAAATCTAAAATGGCTGAAAGACATTTAAGAAAGTGTTCAACATCATTAGCCATCAGGAAAATGGAAATCAACACAACTCTGAGATACCATCTTACTAATGTCAGAATGGCTAAAATCTAAAACACCAGAGACAGTTTATGCTGGAGAGGTTGTACAGAAAGGGGAACACTCCTCCAGTGCTGGTGGGAGTGTAAACTCTGTATAGCCACTTTGGAAATCAGTATGGTGGTTCCTCAGGATATTGGGAATCAGACTACCACAAAATCCAGCAATTCCACACTTAGGCACATACCGAAAAGATGCACATTCATACAAGGACATCTGTTCAACTATGTTCATAGAAGCATTATTTGTAATAGCCAGAACCTGGAAGCAAAATAAATGCCCCTCAACTGAAGAATGGATGGAGAATATGTGGTACATTTACACAATGGTGTACTATTCAGTAGAAAAACACAACGGAATCTTGAAACTTGCAGGCAAATGGATGGAACTAGAAGAAACCATCCTGAGTGAGGTAACCCAGTCACAAAATACAAACATGATATGTACTCCTGCATATAAGGATTTTAGACATAAAGCAATATATTACCAGCCTGCAATCCACACCCCAAAAAAGCTAGGAGACAAGGAGGACACTAAGAGAGACATGCATGGTCTCCCACAGAAGGGGAAAGGGACAAGATCTCCTGATCAAAATGAGAGGATGGGGTAAGTAGAGAGTGAGTTAGGAGAAAGAGAAGTGGATAAGAGGAGGGTAGAGGAGGCCATGAGAGAGGGAGTCGTGGAAAGTATAGAAGAGATCAAGAAAAGGGATACCATAATAGAGAGAGCCACTATAGGTATAAAGAGAAAATTGGCACTAGGGAAATATCCAGAGATCTACGAGGATGACCCCAACTATCAATCTATGCAATAGTGGAGAGGCTATCTTAAATATTCTTTCCCGATAATGAGATTGATGACTACCTTATATGCCATCCTAGCAGGTGATGGAAGTAGAAGCAGACACCCACAGCTAACATTGGCCAGTTGTAGACAGGAAGGAATGATGAGCAAAGGGATCAAGACCAGGCAAGAGAAACCCACAGAAATAGCTGATCTGAAAGAGGGGGAGCTTATGGACCATAGTCTGATAGCTGGGAAACCAGCATTGGGCCAAAAAGATCCCCAGTATGTGGGTCTCAGTTAGAACTCCTGCACAGGAGCAACTCTGAACAAAGGAGACCTGCCTATCCATGCAGGACCACCTGTACTTTCCCCCTGCTTGGTCTCTGACCCCCACCTCCAGTCCTCTGCTAGAGTCCCAGGCCATTCCCAGAGATCTGCCTATCTCTGCAGGTCCACTCTGAGTTCCCACCAGCAAGAACCTTGACCCCCAAAGCAGGGCCTCTGCTAAACAAAGAGGCCTCAGCTGGAGAGTGCCAGTTTCCAGTGAGATCAGACTATCCTGCAGAAACTTCTCAAGTTTCAGCTCAGCCTTTGTCCTCTTCCCCAGCCATTGGCTAGAGCCATCCCCCAAAAAACATACACACAACACCCAACACCCCACCCACCCCCCCCACCCCCACACCCCCGAACCCCCCAAAAACCCCGAAACCCCCCAACACAACAAAAAACAACACCCCACCCACACACACACACCCACCAACCAACCCACAAAGAGAGAGAGACCCCACACACACCCACAAAAAAAAAAAATAGAAAAAAACAAAAAAAAAAAAAAACCCACAACAAAAAAAAAAACAAACCACCACCACAAAAAACAGAGAATACACACACAAAAAAAAAAAACAAAAAAAAAAAAAAGAAAAAAGAAAGGAACCAACTAAAAATTACCTTCAAAAAATGATAAAGGCCCTCAAAAAAGATATGAGAAAATACCTTAAAGAAATGGAGGGGAAAAAAACAAAAAAGTGGAAGAAATGAACAAATTCCTTAAGGAAAGTAAAGAAAGTACAGAAAGCCAAGAAAGAAACAATTAAGCAGTTGAAGGAAACAGTTCAAGACTTGAAAACTGAAATAGAGAAAATAAAGACAACACAAAACCAAGGAATGATAGAAATAGAAAAACTGGGCAAAATATCGGGAACTACACACGCAAGCATAACCAACAGAATTCAAGAGATCCAAGAGAGAATCTCAGGTGCAGAAGATAAACTAGAAGAAATAGATTCATCGAACAAAGAAAATCATAAATCCAACAAACCCATAACACAAAATATCCAGGAAATGTGGGACACCATGAAAAGGCCAAACCTAAGAATAATAGGAATAGATGAAGGTGAGGAAGCCCAGCTCAAAAGTGGCGAAAATATATTCAACAAAATCATCGAGGAAAATTTTCCAAATCTGAAGAAGGACATGCCCATGAAAGTACAAGAAAAATACCGAACCTCAAATAGGCTGGACCAAAGAAAAAAGACCCCTCAACATATAATAATCAAAACACCTAGCATACAGAATAAAGAAAGAATATTAAGAGCAGTGAAGGAAAAAGGACAGGGAACATGTAAGGGTAGACCTATAAAAATTACACCTGACTACTCCATGGAAACTTTCAAGGCCAGAAGGTCGTGGATAGAAGTACTAAAAGTATTAAGAGAACAGAGATGCCAGCTTAGGCTACTATACCCAGCAAAACTCTCAATCACTATAGATAGAGAAAACAAGATATTTAATGACAAAACAAGATTTCCCCAATACGTATCTACAAATCCAGCCCTACAGAAAGTATTGGAAGGAAAGCTCCAACCCAAGGAAGATAACTATGCACACAAAAAATGTAGGCAACAGATAATCTAACTACACCAGAAACCAAGGGTAAAGCAGGAAAAATATATTCACGATACCACTGCAACAACAAACCTAAATCAAACAAGCATCAACAATCAAGGGTCCTTACTCCCCCTCAACATTAATGGTCTTAACTCACCTATAAAAAGACACAGGCTAACAGAATGGATACAAAGACAGAATCCATCCCTCTGCTGCATACAAGAAACACATCGAAGCTTCAAACATAGACATTACCTAACGATAAAGGGTTGGGAAAAGATTTTCCAATCAAATGGAACCAATAAGCAAGCAGGCAAGGCTATCCTAATATCTAACAAGTTAAACTTCAAAACAAAATTAATCAAACGAGATGAAGTCATTTCATATTCATTGCAGGAAAAATCAATTAATACAAAGTCTCAGTTCTGAACATCTATGCCCCTAATACAAAGGCACACACATTTGTAAAAGAAACGATACTAAAACTCAAAGCTCATATAAAATCTCACACACTTGTAGTGGGAGACTTCAATACACCACTCTCAACACTAGACAGGAGCACAAATCAGAAACTCAACAAAGAAACAAAAGAACTAACAGAAGTTATGTCTCAACTGGGGTTAACAGACATCTATAGAACATTCCACCCAAACACAAAAGAATATACCTTCTTATCTGCTCCACATGGAACCTTCTCTAAAATCGACCACATACTAGGTGGCACAACAGACCTCAACTGATACAAGAGAATAGGAATAGTCTCCTGTACCTTATCAGACCACCATGCTTTAAAATTGGAATTCACCAACAACACAAATAGCAGAAAACTTGCAAACTCATGGAAACTGAACAATGTGCAATTACACCACACCTGGGTCAAAGAAGAAATACAGGAAGAAATTAAGGACTTTCGAATATTCAAAGAGAATGAGGACACAACATACCCAAACTTATGGGACACCTTGAAAGCAGTGCTACGAGGGAAGTTCATTGCACTAAGTGCCCATATGAAGAAAACAGAGGATAGTCACCTAAGAGAATTAACAGCGCAACTGAAAACCTAGAACAGAGAGAAGCAAACTCACCCATAGGAGAGAAGCCAGAAATCAACTTGAGGGCTGAAATCAACAAATTGAAACCAGGAAAACAACACAAAAAAATCAATGTAACAAAGAGTTGGTTTTTTGAGAAAATCAACAAGATAGACAAACCTTTATCCAAATTAACGAAAAAGCAGAGACAAAACATGCAAATTAACAAAATCAGAAACGAAAAGGGGAACATAACAATGGACACAGAAGAAATCCAGACAATTTTCAGATCATACTTAGAAAATCCGTATTCCACAAAAGTTGAAAATTCAAAGGAAATGGACAAATTTCTGGATAACTATCACTTATTAAATTAAATCAAGAACAGACAAACAACTTAAATAGAACTATAACCCGCAATGAAATAGAAGCAGTCATTGAAAGCCTTCCAACCAAAAAAAGTTCAGGGCCAGATGGATTCAGTGCAGAATTCTACCAACCATTCAAGGAAGAACTAATACCACTACTCCTCAAACTGTTCCACAAAATAGAAACAGAAGGTTCATTTCCAATATCTTTTTATGAGGCCACAATAACCTTGGTACCCAAGCCACACAAAGACACAACTAAGAAAGAAAACTACAGACCAATATCCCTAATGAGCAAAAATACTCAATAGAATACTGGCAAACCGAATTCCAGAATACATCAGAGAAATCATCCACCATGACCAAGTAGGCTTCATACCTGGAATGCAGGGATGGTTTAACATATGAAAAATCTATCAATGTGATCCACCATATAAACAAACTGAAAAAGAAAAACCATATGATTATCTCCCTAGATGCGGAAAAAGCCTTCGACAAAAGTCAACACCCTTTCAAGATCTTGGAGAGATCAGGGATAACAGGAACATACCTAAACTTAATAAGAGCAATATACAGCAAACCAACTGCCAACATCAAACTGAATGGAGAGAAACTTAAGCCAATTCCTCTAAAATCAGGAACAAGACAAGGCTGCCCTCTCTCTCCATATCTCTTCAATATTGCACTGGAAGTTCTAGCTAACGCCATAAGAAAACAAAAGGAGATAAAGGGGATCCTAATTGGAAAGGAAGAAGTCAAACTGTCTCTATTTGCAGATGATATGATAGTTTACATAAGAGACCCAATAACTCTACCAGGGAAATCCTACAGCTGATATACACCTTCAGCAAACTAGCAGGATACAAGCAAGATAAACTCAAAAAAAAAAATCGTAGCCCTACTTTTTTCAGACGTCAAAGAGACAAAGAAAGAAATCAGAGAAACATCACCCTTTACAATATCCATAAGCAACATAAAGTATCTTGGTGTAACGCTTACCAAACAAGTAAAAGACCTAAATAATAAGAACTTTGTGGCTCTAAAGAAAGAAATTAAAGAAGATACCAGAAAATGGAAAGATCTCCCATGCTCTTGGATAGGTAGGATAAACATAGTAAAAATGGCAATCTTGCCAAAATCAATCTACAGATTCAATGCAATCCCCATTAAAATCCCACCACAATTCTTCACTGACCTTGAAAGGATAATAATCAACTTTATATGGAAAAACAAAAGACCCAGGATAGCCAAAACAACCCTATACAATAAAAGAATTTCAGGAGGCATCACCATTCCTGACCTTAAGGTCTACTACAGGGCTATAGTTCTGAAAACAGCCTGGTATTGGCACAAAAATAGATTGGTAGACCAATGGAATCAAATTGAAAATCCTGATATTAACCCACACACCTATGAACACCTGATTTTCGACATAACAGCTAAAATTATACAATGGGACAAAGACAGCATCTTCAACAAATGGTGCTGGTACAATTGGATGAGGGTTGTAGAAGACTGCAGATAGACCCATGTCTGTTGCCATGCACAAAACTCAAGTCCAAATGGATCAAAGACCTCAACATCAATCCATCAACATTAAACCTCTTACAAGAGAAAGTAGGAGGTACACTTGAACAAAGTGGTATAGGAGACCATTTCCTGAACATAACTCCAGGGGCAAAGACACTGAGAGCAACAATTAATAAATGGGACCTCTTCAAACTTAGAAGCTTCTGTAAGGCAAAGGACACAGTGGACAAGACCAAACCGCAGCCCACAGACTGGGAAAAGATTTCACCCATCCTATATCCGACAAAGGGCTGATCTCCAAAATATACAAAGAACTCAAGAAACTAGTCAACAAAACACTTAATAACCCTATTAAAAATGGGGTACAGAACTGAAGAAAAAATTCTCAATAGAAGAAATCAAAAAGGCTGAAAGACACTTAAAAAAGTGCTCCACATCCTTAGCTATCAGAGAAATGAAAATCAAAAATACTTTGAGATACCATCTTACTCCAGCCAGAATGGCTAAAATTAGAAATACCAATGATGACTTATGTTGGAGAGGATGTGGAGAAATGGGAACACTCCTCCACTGCTGGTGGGAGTGCAAACTCATACAGCCATTTTGGAGATCAGTATGGAGGTTCCTCAGGAAAATGGGAATTACTTTACCACAGGACCCGGCAAACCCCCTCTTAGGCATATACCCAAATGATCCACTTCCATGCAACAGAGACATCTGTTCAACTATGTTCATAGCAGCACTATTTTTAATAGCAAGAACCTGGAAGCAACCTAGATGCCCCTCTAAAGAATGGTTAATGAAGATGTGGCACATCTACACAATGGAATATTACTCTGCAGAAAAAAATAATGGTATCTTGAAATTTGCAGGCAAGTGGAAGTCACTTGAAGAAACCATCCTGAATGAGGTAACCCAGTCACAAAAAGAGGAACATAGGATGTACTCACTCATATATGGATATTAGACCTAGAGCAAAGGATCACCAGCCTATAATTCATACCACCAGAGGAACTAGGATACAAGGTGTATTCTAAGAGATTCATATAAAGTCCCTCACAGAACTGGGAAGGGACAAGTCCCCCAGAGCAGAGGGGAAGTGGGGGGGGCAGCGAATGGAGAGAGGAGTAGGAGAAAACAAGGGGGAGTAAAGGAAAGCAAGTGCGACTAGGAAGATTGAGCCCGGTTACGAATAGGAAACAGGAGAGAGAGACAGAGAGAGAGAGAGAGAGAGGGAGAGAGAGAGAGAACATAAAAGAGGGAGCCAACATTGGTTTGAAGATAAATTTGAACACAAATAAAGGTCTAGAGAACTACAAGCCTGCCGCCCACTAACAATTTGAGCATCCGTGGAAAGGCTACCACATATGCCCTTCCTGGATAGTGAGATCAAAAACTAACTTATCCATGGAGCCCTCATCTAATACCTGTTGGAAACAGAAGCAAACACCCATACATAAACACTGAGTCTAACTAGAACCCAGATGCAGATGGAGAGGACAAGACCAGGCGGCAGAAACACATAGAGACAGCTTACCTGAACAAGGAGGATCTAACGGGCCATCAGACTGATATCTGGGAAGCCAGCATGAGACTGACTCAAGCCCCCCTGAATATGGGTCTCAGCCAGAAGGACTAAGCAGTCTAAGGGAACTCAGACAGTGGAGCCTGGATGTATCCATGGTGCACAAAAGGACATTGCTAACACATCCCCCTTAGAGGGATAACTGCCTTAATCTAGAGACAGGAAAGAAGCCCTAGGCTCTACTTCACATGACCTGTCAGATCTACATGACCCCAACTAGATGGCATTGCCCTACATATGGAATTTGGGTGGGTGGATGGGAGGGGAGGGTGGTCAGGGTGCATGTGAGAGGGCAGAGAGGGTAAAAGGGAGGGAAGAATGGAGGGAGGGAAGAATGGAGGGAGGGAGAATGAACTGAGATCAACATGTAAAATAAGAAATAAAAAAAAATGCTTGGACTCCAAAATTTAAGTTGGAGGACAAGTTACTGGGGAAAAGCATTTCTATTTTTGTTTCCACAGAAAATGAAAAGCTGTGGATTCCTTCCAGACTAATGTGGTTTAATCAAGCCAGACCGCCTGAAACAGAATACCAGGTGATCCTACATTCAAAACAGCTGGACAAAGCAGCCTAAAAAAAACAAACCAAAGTTTTCCACTTCCCTAAAAACCCCCCAATCACCACACCCCCAACCAAAAAAAAAAAAAAAAAAAAAAAAAAAAAACACAAAACCAATAATATTATATATTTTTTTTTTTATTTAAAATAAATTAATATATAAAATAAAAATATAAAAAAAAAAAAATCGGGGGGGGGTTTTTTTTAAAAAAAAAAAAAAAAAAAAAAGAAGAAGTCCTGCAGTCTATGGGACCTCTGACAGTGGATCATTGTTTATTCCACATAGAGGGATACTCTCTCTGCCTAGAAATATGGGGGAGGGCCTAGGCCCTGCTCCAAATTATATGACTTTGAAGATTTCCCCATGGAAGACTTCACCCTCCCTGGAGAGCAGAAAGGGGATGGGATGGAGGTTGGGAGGGGGACAGGGGAGAAGGGGAGGTTGAAGGAGCTGGGATTGACATATAAAACAAGCTTGTTGCAAATTTGAATAAAAATTTATCAAAAAATATACAAGTCTCATATGAAGGAAAACCCATAAGAATAACAACTAAATTCTCAATGATAATTTTGAAAGCTAGAAGAGCCTGGAGAAATGTATTTCAAGTCCTAAATATGGTGACGGCCTGCCTAGACTAATATGTCCATAAAAACTATCCACAATAATTGAATGAGAAAGAAAAATGTTCCAGGATATAAACAGCATAAAAATTATATCACATAAACCATACCTAAAACATATATGAAGTAATATTTCAGGCTGAAAGAGGATTGAGCACAGCAGAGGAATCATGAAACAAAACAAAAAGCCATAATTATTAATATAAAAATTACCACTGAGAACACAAACACCAAAAATCAACAACACAATAGCTGCAAAAAAACACATGTATTTCAATAATAACTTTAAATATCAATGGCCTCCATTCCACAATTAAAGATAGAGGCTGACTATATGGATAAAGAAACATAGTCCATCTACATACTGTCTATAAGAAAGAATGAACAAAATTGCTGTAATCTAATGGAACCACAAAGCAAGAAGACATCACTATCTGAATATCTGCCAAAAAAACTTCAAACTAAAACTAATTAAAAGAGATTTAAAAGAGACAGTTCATTCTAACTAAGTAGACCAGTTAACCAAGAAAATAGTACTATCCTAAATGTATATGCACCAAACTTAGGGAAACAAAATTTCATTTTAAAGTATCTACTACTGAAATTAAAGATGCATTTACACATCAATTCATTAATAATAGGTGATTGTGATTTCAATACCCCACTTTGTCCAGTACTAAACAGAGAAACGTCAGAACTAATTAGCATCATACATCAAAATAAATACTGTCTTTACCCATCCTTCATCAAGAAAACTTCTCTTTGCAAAAGATGGAGAGCATTACAGAAAATCATAACCAGTCAAAATGCAGAGTTTTTGGATTAAAATCCCAATAAATACATCTATGAAATGCTTCCTACACCTAAAGGTCGGGGATCATTGAAGAAGAGGGGGCAGAAAAATTATATGAACCAGGGAATCAGGGAACTTGCTGTATACTGAGCCTCCTAGTAATATCAAAAGCTAAAGTCTCACCAACACAACTGCCTAAATATGAACTGAAACAGGAAAACAACAAATGTGCCAAGATGAATGGGGGAAAGACCATAACCCTACACAAATGACTATAGGCAACTAAGGAATGCTAATAGCCTTAGGCAGAAACAGTCATTCCCAGATAAGAGCCCACCAATTGGTTATTCAATACAAAACCCTGAAAACAAGTATACATGTAACATATAGAGTCAGCAGGTTATATTTAAGAATATATATGTATATTCATATACATGTATATATTTAACAACAAGTAATAAAAAAAGAAACCATGAATTTTAAAGAGATCCAAGGGAGGTATATGGGAGGCCTTAGAGTGGGGAAATGATATAATTATATTATATTATAACTTCAAAAGTAAAATGTATTTTTTCAAAAGTTTGAACTGTTATGTATTATATTTAAAAGGCCAGGATGACTTGCCTAGATCTATGACTATCCTACTACATGAAAATGGTCATAGAGATATTGAAAACACTTTTCTGAAATCATCAGCTTTGAGTCATCAGATTTTACAGTCCTAAATCTAGAATGCCTATGAATAATTTAGATTGAGATTGGAATGTGAAAGACAAGCTGAAAAGTAGCATGATAAGAGCTGAGAACCAAGGAGAGTGGAGCAGATGGATATAGATTATCATCTGCCATTAGCAAGAAGTTGTAAAGCCATCTGTCTTTTTTCCTTTGTACTTTTGACTAAAATCAGGAATACTTAGAGGACTGGTTAAGCTTTATGCCTAGTCCTCAAAATGAACAACTTATAAAACAATTGTACATGTGTCTTCCATGGAAGTTTGACAGGCAGAGCCAAGACTGGGTATATAAGAGCATCAAAAGGTGATGGTAATATTCATAGTTTATGGGAAGAAAGGATACAATGGTCTGGTGTTTCTAGAATCCAGAAGAAAGTAAGGCACTGAAATGGATAGTAACAAAGAGCCCAAGATGGCATAAAAAAGAGTCCACTGAAGTCATGGAAACTAGAATTTCAGACAAGTTTTAAAAGCTAGTCTACCAAATCAGCTTTTGGGGGATGATAGCATGACAAAGTTGAAAGTTACTTCTCATGAGAATCAAGCATAAAACTGGACAAAATAGTCAACAAGCATCCATTTTAGACCTCTGACAAGTGAACAAAAATGAACAATAAACTGAAAAACATTTGATCTTAAGAAACTCCTAGACTACAGCCAGGATTTCTGAATCTTCTTCAAATCCCCCATGACAGCGTCCCTTACCAGCAGGGTGTAGTTTGGAAAGAACAACACACAAATTCCCAAATATTGTCTATAAATGTTTGTTTTCATTTAAATGGATTTGGTTATATAAAATAAATAAATAAATAAATAAAAGAAACTGCTAGAATTGGGGAATAAATAGAACAGAATTTGACAGGCATCTTACTGGGACTGCTCTTGTCTGTCCCAGTACAAGAGGAAATTCACTTTGTCCAAGAAAGAGCTAGCTGAAAATGTAGCTCTGCCGGCTAAAATATAAAATGAAAATCCAGTCAGAAAGTTCAAAGGGAGATCCTGAAACTGAAAAGGGCACAATGATGATAATGATACTAGTTCTAATGCAAGGGAGACCACAGAAAGCCCTTTGGAAAACAATAGCCAAGGAAGCCTGAGAGTTGCCTGACTTTGAAGGCAATCAAACTACTCAAATGCTGGAGCACTAGATCTGCACTACCTCTTGGCTGAGCTCAAGCTTGTATACATTGGGATAATCATCAAGAAGTGAACCTCAAAAATAAAATAAAGGACAGAAAATTGGACACAGGAATCCATAGCCATCTACTTCCAGAGAGGCACAATCTGCAGTGTAAACCCAGGAAAAAAAATCTCAGAAAAGTAAATTAGCGTCCAGACTTGCTACATTACATTATCTAAAATTTCATTTTTCAACAACAAAAAATATACTACAAGAAAGAAAAGGGGGCATGAATCAATTGAAACTTACTCTGAATTAATCCAGACAATAGATTTAAGAAAGATTTGAAAATGGCCATTATAATGTGGTTCAAAGAATTAAGCTATATTCAAAGAATTAATAATAATATAGTAACAATGACTATGAATAAGTAACAGAAATAGAAATCATTTCTAAAAAATAAACTGTAGTTGAAAGCATAAAAATAGATATGGTCAAAAGAACATTTTCAAAGCACTGAATAAGTGAACCATAGCAAACCTTTGCAAAATAGGGATATAGTATCTATATCCCCCAGAACTGACATGATGATAAAATCAATTAAGAATTATAAAGCACCTACTGGTGAGATGATCAGTGGTAACAGCAATTCCTATTAAATTGAATTCAGATTCCCTAGCACCTACATGAAAGCCAGGCATGGCCACACATGCCAGCAACCCATCATTGGGGAGGAGGAACCAGGTGGATCCCAGAAGCATACTGGCTAGCAAGCATAACTGGAAAAAATAGTGGTAAGTTCAGTGAAAGACATGCCCCAAAAGCTAAGATGGATATTGGTACAGGAAGATATCTGATGTCCTCCTCTGGCCTCCTTGGGAATGTGCATAGGCACAAATGCCCCCCCCACACACATACACATCATGCAAATAAACACATACATAAATTTAAAAGTACCTCTTAGCATATTGTAAATACACACATATTGTAAATATTTCATAACTGTAATTTTGCTGCTATTATAAATCATAATATAAATATCAATATGCAGGACATCTGATGTTTGACCCCTGTGAAAGAATCATTAGACCCCTGGGGGTAGTAACTCACAGGTTGAGAACAACTGCTCTAGTTGCTTCTTAATTATACAAACTTTTCTATTCATGTAATCATACTAAAATATTCATTCTTTAAACTCTTCAAATGTTTCTACCTGCACATAAAAATTCAGAGAAAAATGTATATGGAAATATTATCTATATATGTGCTTATAACTGCATTTAGAAATAGCTTCAATGTTTGCATCCTAATGAGAATTCTTCTGATATGTGTTGATGCTAAGATTGGGAGATCTTCAATAGATGTACCACATAATATTAGAAAAGTGAGCTGGATATCCACAACATATATTTTGCTAAAAACAAAATAACTGGCAAGCTGGCGACTCCGAAATGAGGAGAAATGGAGTTTAATCTAAAGAGTATGCTCTTCCCACCAATGTATTTATCAATTTCACTTTTTTGAAGTACTCACTCTGTTTTAGGAACAGCTTTTCTTAGCCAGAAGAAATCAGACTGTGCTAAATACTTGCGGGTCTGCAGTACATTGCCAAAGTAGTCCGATTCTGAAAATTTGATCTGCATAAAACAAACCACGTCATTATTGTTCGAAATGCAGATAAGAGACAGTTTTAAAAATAGACTTCAGCCCACCAAGGAGCAACCAGAAGAGAAGTCATGGCTCTCACAGCATCACTCAGCCATAACTCACAATTAACAAAGCCATGAAATTTAATCTCCGTAATTTTCTTTTAACATAAAAAGCTCAAAAATCAATATGGTCATTTCTGACTCACAGGGAAAAAAACAAGAAAAGTTTCAGTTATTTGCTGTGTTCCGTTTACTATAATTGAAAATCCCACTTTAACCTTTGCTAAATGTATCACCTGAAATTTCCTGGCTTCCGAGTTCTTGATTCTTTCTAAAATGTGTGCCTTATTTGTTTGTCACATAAGATTCTTCTAAACCCATTCTGAGTACTCAGCTGAAATCTCATTTAGCTTATAGAAAATTTAGTCAAATGCTAAAATCCAATTTACTATAATTAGCCTTTGTTCATAAAAGGAAAAATGGAAGTAATTCACAAACCTATTTTCCACCCTAAGTATGATGGAGTCACCTAAATAATTTAATTATTAAAAAGATTTATCTATTAACACAAAGAAAAGCTCTAATTGCTAAAAACAAAATTACAGAGGCAAATCGCAGATTATAGACTGCATGGAACTACAGGAAATTGAGGACTCACAACAATGTTGTCTGCTAAGATAATGGGTTATTTGGTTCTTTTTTTTTTTTTTCTGGAAAGAGGGTAATAAAGAATTTCAATTCTACTGAATTCCATTCAAAGCTAGCAGTACTTCGCCTATATACTATAGTGACGTTTGTATTACAGTAAAAAGAATAGTTTGTAGTGACCTTGAAAGCTTTGCTTCTAAAATCTCATACTAACATAAGAACTTGAAAGGTAAAATGGATATGTAACTGCCATTAATAAGAGAAACATACTGAGTAAGTAAACAACCAAGAATAAATTCTTTTTTTTAAGGTACTCACTGAACAAAAGAGTAGAATTCACTGGCATTATTTTACATGTATACAAGGTACTTTGATACTATTTTTCTCACACTATTATCTACACTTTCCCCTTCCCACTGGCCCTGTTCCTACTCCATGATAACCCCCCACTTCTCCTTCTATGTTTTTTATTCCCACAAGTAAGACAAACCCTTAACATGATGCTCTCTAGATCATTTTACTTCTACATTGCCCTTCTAATGAACACCTATTGTGCAGTGCTAAGGATTTCAGAAAAAGAACATTGTTGTGCAAATGTGTATTTTTTAACTTTTTCAAAAAATTTATACATGCATATAAATGAATCTTGATCATATCCATCCCCTACTCCTTCCTTTCACATCACCCAATGACCTTGATATATTTTCTATCTTCCTTCCAACTTCATTTATTCCTTTTTTATAACCCACTAAGTTCAATAAATGCTGGCCACATGTATATGTGTGTGTATTCATCCCCTGGGAGTGTCATTTTTAACTTGACAGAATGCTGACTAAGTACCAGCACAATTCCAATTCTTTAAAAAGACTGAAAACATTCTAAGTTACTTAATTCAAAAAAAAAAAAAACCTTAACTGAATTTAAAATCCAAAAGTAATTTCTTAGTAGTAATCATTCTTTTGGTAACTTTAACTTTATTACTTGTTTATAAGTGTATGTGCTTGGGAGCATGTAGATATACATATGCACCACATACATGCAGGTTCCACAAAGCAAGAGCATCAGATCCCTTGGAACTGGAGTTACAGGTAGTTATGATTCATCCAGTGTGGGTGCTGGGAACCAAACCCAGGTCCTCTGCAAAAAGAGCAAGTGCTCCTATCTGATGAGTCAAAAACATAGTCTTTTTTAAAGTAAAAAAAAAAATACAGTCAATGAATGTGTATGAACTCACAAGCATTGCATATTAAATATAAATATTCAATATGATAGTTAGAGCTTTAATAGCTAACATAGTTGTTGGCCAATGTCTAGCTCACATTTAGTTGATCCTAAACATAGAGTAGGTATTGTATTTCAGAATAAAATAAATCTTAATGAGTCATGTTAACAATATTCACAAGAGGAGGAGTAAAACTATTAAGCCAGGGATAAAAAAACCGAGAACAATGGGAATGAAAATATGGATTCCTGGCAACAGTGTCATTCTGCTTGGCCAAAAAATTTTAAGGCAGTGACTTCAAATTGTCCCTTCTTAAAACTACTTAGGCAGGGAAAACAGGGCTGAAAAATAAAGCACAGCATGGTTGCACAGGAAGCAGTGAGAAGTCTAAATGAATGCAATATATGCATGAATGTGAAATATTCTCAAAAACAAGGTGAATAATGCAAGTTGTATGCATGAGAGAATTTAAAGATTTCATGGAAAAAGGTCAGGAGATAGGATGGTTGTGGGAGGAGTTCAGAGAATCAAACATTTTTGTATCATGATCAAAATATATTCTATTAAAAAATAAATTAAAAAATGTATACTACAAAAGCATCATGTTTTGTTGAAGATCAAGTGCACAATATACAATATATATGTATTATATACAATATATAAAATAATATTATACAATGTTTATACAGACAAACTTATGTAGTAATAGCTTATAGTGTTTGTATTTTGAAGGAGATAGACATGAGAAAAGGAGACTAAATCAGAAAACATTATACATAGAACTCAAAATGTACCTATTTTATTCATTGGAACTATCATCCAGGTACCTAGGATTCTAAAGCAGGATTACTTGAGCCTAGAACTTTCAGGTCAACCAGAGTAATGCAATAGGGCCTCTCCCATCTCTTTAAAATAATAAAATAAAATGTCTGTATACATATATAAAGTTAGTTTGCTAATGTCTATTGAAGATTAATCCTTAACATATTTTACATACTTTGTCAATGTTATAAATGTTTCATAATAAAAAGAAATATTAGAATCAATTCTATTGTAAGATAAAGTTTCTAAAACAGGTTTTAGAAAGTAAGGCACCTCTGGGCCATAGGACTAAAAGATATGTCCATTACCTTTAAAATATGATTATAACAAATACAAAATTCACATATGTTCTTGATTTCAGAATACTGTCTAAGAAATTCTCCAAAGGAATATCCTTTAAAAATATAATATTTTTTTGTTGTAGCAGTGGGTCAGGTTTTTTTTTTTGTTCTTTTTGTTTGTTTGTTTGTTTTACTATTAGATGACTTTATAACCTCAGTACCTTCCAGTTACATGTACAAAACCAAAGGCTGACATCTAAATTTGTTCACAGACTTTAGAGAGAAAACCATTCCCAAACTTCTTACAAAAGATGACAAACTGAGCAGTGGCATACACCTGTAATCACAGCAATACAACAGGAGGATTGGGCCTTATAAGCCTACATAAATTACATAGTAAGACCTTCCATAAATGAAAAAAAGGAAGGGTCAAGTCTTAACATATGGTAAGCAAAGCTACCATACCCATGAAAAGGAACAAATGACCATGAGGAAGGAACAAAACTCAAAAGTGACAGCAATTCACCACCACAGCTTGTCCACCTTTAAAATAATCATTTTGTACTGTTTTAGTTACTAAACTGAGACTATTTATCACCTCTTAAATAAGCTGAATTGATCTACTCCAATAATTTAATATAACCTGCAAGTAATGGAGATATTTTCATATATATATGAAAAATAATTTGCAAGAACACATCTTGTTTTTCTGTTTTCTTTGAAACAAGTTAAGTGTTTGAGTGTAGAGAGTGGACCATCATTGGTATCGTCATCTGATTGGCAGAAATTAGAGAGTGTTGAACAAGGTAAAGCTACACAGTCTAAACAATGTGGCTCCTCATTTAGTGTTATTTTCTTTGGCCCTAACAGCAAAAGCCAATTATTAAAGAAAGAGAAACAACACCAAAGGAGGGGAAGGTAGGAATTGGTACTTGTATGGAAGAAGTAACTGAGTCATAATGCACCTTTCTCTGTACAGTACTATATAACTGTTAAGACAAAGTTAACAAACATCTATGGAAGACAGTAACAACACAGAATGGTAACTGTAGAGAAAAGTATAAATTATGTGTTAATATAAATAACAGCTATAAAGAAATGGAAACAACATACTCTAACAGAAGTATTATGTTAAAGTACCTTTTGTTCCTTTCCTCTGTCTCCAAAATGTTCTGCCTTCTGATTCTTTGATAATTTAAACTTTTTTCAAAAATCATACTAATGAGAAAAACTGAAGTCCAGCAACCTTTAAGAAAGTTTTATTTGTTGTACAGACAGAAGCAAAAAATGAACATTTGCAAAGCTCTGCAAGGGACAGATTAGGTCAAAAGCCTCTTGTCCTTTCAATTACTAAAGGAAATCTAGGTCAAATTGATAATGACATTCAATCAATTTCATTTTGACCTTTCAAATTGTGTGACCTTTGTGGGACTAGTTGGGGTTCTCGTGTCATTTTGTTGGAACAGCTATCAAGATGACAAAATTCATGGGTCCTAGATTTCTAAATTTGGAAATACTACCCTAGATATAAAGTACTAGTTGCCACAGATTAAGTAGAAGGATAAAGTAATCACTACCTTTTTTCTCCTCTACTCAACTTAGTTGAAGGGTGCACAAAACAGAACAAGGAAACGTGTTCTTTTTCTTCGTAGAAAAAAGTTAGTTAGGCTATGTTTATAAGATACTGCATGTGCCAACAGAAGTAGAGATCTCCCATTTAACTCAGATCTATCTAAGGATGTTCAGAGATATGCCCATATCTGTAAGATTTTATGTTAGTTACCCAAAAAGAATTTCTGAATGCTTAATGGAATCCAAAATTTGAATTTCTATTATCCCATATTTAAATAATAAAGCAATATGCAAGGCAGATGTTTTAAGTAAATTGAATGAGAGGTCTCATACAAAGAGAGAAAATTTGCATATCCATACATATATATACAGAGTGTGTTTCAAAATATTTAACCATCCACACATATAATACACCATGGAAATTCCCCACAAGTAGCCATAACCACATGCCCAACCTGTACACTAGGGTGGGAGAGGAGCACTCAGTCTGTTCTGGCCAAGCTAGCCTGGTTAGAAGCCACTCCATGTTCTATTCCTATTCTTAGCCATGGTAACTAGGAGTTATCTGAGATAACTGAGGGCAACATTTTTTTTTACCAAATTATGAATAATTATCATAATATTTAATGGAGCATACTATCCAAGAAAATCATCACACTCTTGTAGTGGTACTCTATCATTCACACAGAAAGAGGGAGAGATGGAGAGGAAAAGGGAACAGACAAAAGCCCAGTATTCTTAATGTCTGGTTTACTTTGACTTTTCTTCCCACCCCTCCCAACCCATTTATTTCCTCTGACTGAAATATCTAGTGTTAAGTTTTTTTACTCTTTTCAAACCTGGTTTAAAAAAAAAAAGCACTCACTTTCCAGTCTATTTCCATTAAGCATCAGCGAAGTAGAATGTAGAATGTGTACTTTATATGGCTAATTTGAACACTGATTGACACTTAGTTCCCCTCTTAGTCTAACCAACAGGCTTTTCTGCATACTGATGTCATTTTCAATGAATGGTAGTTCATTTTCCCTGCTTTTTACAAAGGCTATTGAAAAAAATTGTTACTCAGAAATATATTGCACAATATCTCAATTTACCATGTCATTCTCAGAGGGAAATAATATTCTTTGATTCTTTTTCACATTTGCCTCTCAATTCTTTTCATTTCTTTTCTCCGTGTGAGCTCAACTATAGTTTATACCCTTTCTCCCTGACCTCCATCTGATCCATCTCCTAATCTGTCTCCTCATCCCTTTTGTGCCTGATGAACTTATCTTTACCTGGGTCAAACTGAGTAGGCTGCTTTTCATTTCCAAAAGCCTTTTATACTCAGAGATTGCACTAGCATAAATTGCTCATAGGCTCTCTAGTACTCCTTATCTACATGTTTATTAAAACTGAAAACACAGTCCCATTGTGTACCCATGATATTTCACTCATTTTTCTATTAACCTCAGTGGCACAATTTAAAATCACATCATCCCTTAGCCTCTTTTCTGTTTGGGCTTTATTCACTTTTCTCTATCAGTTTCTGAACACAAATGGATTTTTACTTGGTGCATTTTTATTTTATTCACATTTCACCTTTTAAACTGTTTGAAATGCTTGGGTATAATATCAATCTGTTTTGGCAATAAGTCAGATGAAATCCATTTCTTCACAAGAGTGCTTTAAAAGCTTGGTACCTGGTGGCTGCATTTGAGCCTCTGGAGAAATGTATCCTGTTTGGTATCTGATTTCTTTTCACAAAAAAGAATACTGTTTTCAATGAAGCCTTAAATCTGGGACTCTCAATTTGGACAGCAGCAGACTGCCAACAAAACCTGATCAACTAAGTATTTCAAGCAAGCTCTGGCTGCTACGTGATTGGATTAAGGCTTAGGACAGTTCCATCTATATAGCAATTTAAATCAATTTGAGGAACCTGGATACTTCATGCATTAATTCATTATGACTTTGACTTTTCCAGACCAGGAAAAGACTATCATAAGTGAAATTGAAGATGTCATAGATAATGCTTATGTTTGTGTTTATGTGCCAGCACAGGCCCTGAACATGTTATTTGAGCCTTCTGACAATACTGTATGGGAAAGGTTACTATCATCCATTTTGCAGATAATGAAATTGAGGCCCAGAAAAGAGATACATAATCTGCCTCAGGTCCCACAGTAACAAGAGAAAGCATGAGATTTTTTCACCCTAATCATTCTGATTCCCGAGTTTGTGCTCATAGGCATTACACTCCATTACTGACTTAGGATATTTACCAACCACACATAATTATCAAGGTAGGTAATTGGAATCTCCTTTTAGAGTACATTGTACCCTAAAGATGCTATTCTTAGTAGAAACAGTTCAAATCGTGACCCACAAGAATAGATTTTCAAACTGTTATGCATATGGGTGTTTAGCCTACATGTATACATGTGCATCATGTGTGTGTTCATGCCAAAAGAAGACAGAAGAGGACATTAAATCCCCTGGAACTGACTTACATATATATGTGAGCTACTCGTGGGTGTGGAATGGAACCCAATCCTCTGAAAGAGCAGCTAGTGCTCTTAACCACCAAGCCATCTTTCCAGCACCCATAGGATTACTTTTTATAGGGAGCCTACTATGTGTCAGCCATTGGGCCAAGTAGGTGCTTTTAAATTCATACAATCTCATCTTCTCAAATTCCTCTCCTCAAAGCTTAGAGAACCACATGAAAGAGGAGGCAGAAAGAATATATGATGGAGCAAAAAACACCAGGATAACAAGGACCTCTAAATCAACATAATCAATGAACTTAACACACTCAAGCATGTGAGTCTCCCAGGCCTTGCTCTTCTCCCCATGCCTTCTGCCTTACTAAAAACTGCTGGATTACATTCCTAAAGCTGGCCACCAAGATCTATTCCTTTATATGGCCACTTCCTCCTGCTGAAACAGACTACCAAGGTCCAGCAACCAGAAACCCCTTTTGGCTCACCTAATTAGCATGTCCAACTAAAATTAAATACCTCATCCTAACCTTGTACCTTTATGAACCACCATTTTTCTATGTACCACATCTGTCTCCTCTCTATTCAAAGGCAGTCCTTAGTCCCTCTGGACAAATATCCCTACCTCTTTCCATTGTCCCCTTCCCCTTCTCCCTGATCCTCCATCTCCTTTACCACCATATCCTAGCCCATTCTAACACATACCTCCCCTTCTGCTCCTCTTAAAAATGCCACCTGCAAGGTCATTTGGTGCTGTTTTATGCCTGAGTCAGAAAGCAACCACTTTAACTTTTCCTCCCTGCTTTAATAAAGGATCTCTGTGACAACAGGCTTTTGGGTGTGATTTGTGACTAATCTAGAGTCTGGGAGAAAGTCCCCACTGTGGGGGGGGGAGTCTCCTTCTATCAAAGTTCACATGACTTCACAGAGACTGATGTAGCACTAATTGTAATTGTACTTAATAATAAAAATCCAGAGACAGATATTCGGGTTAGAGCTGAAGATTGGAGAAGCAAAACAGCCAGCCATCAGAGAGTTCTTATTTCTATCAATGCTCAGACCAAAGGGGCAATCGTGTCCTCAGACTGCATCCTCAGACTGCCTAGATTGCACTGTTCCTCACTCTTGTCTTCTCCTTATATTCTTCTCTCCCCACAGCCACATCACTTCTGTGGGCTCCATGTCTCTTTTAGATTGGGTCAATTCCATGTACCCCAGGGTAGGCTTGAACTCACAGAAGGCCCTCTGCCTCTGTCTCTAGAGTCCTGGGGTTAAAGGTGTGTAGTACCACTGCCCAGCCTCTATGGCTAACTGGTATGGCTGGCTTTGCACTCTGATCTTCAGAAGAGCTTTATTTGTTAGATCACAAACACAATATCACCACAGACTTAAGCACACACAAGGCCTGCACAGGTCTGCACTAGACCCTGTGTGCTTATATTAAGGCTTCCTGTTCAGTGTTTTTATGAGGTTCCTGAGTGTGTGGATGAGTGAGTCTCCTCTTGGGCTCTTGTTTCTGTTGGTTTATCTTATCTAACTCTGATGTAATATTTTTGTTTTAACTTAAATTTTCAAAACTAAGAAATGAATTAATGAAAAACTACCAACTAGGGCAAACTACTAAAATGTCATTTATACCTGCTGGGAGAAGGAACATCAGATTTCTCTAATGGTTTGACACTGAGTATATCAATCATTCCAGGGCTAGTGTCATATTCAAGAGGTGTTGACCAACATAGTATAGAAACCACACACTGTGTGTGTGTGTGTGTGTGTGTGTGTGTGTGTGTGTGTGTGTGTGTGATGTGCGCATACACACGCACACTTTTATTTAGTTACACTTTGAGGGGTTCTGTTTTGGTTTTTGGCTTTTTTTCTTTTGGGGTATTGTTTTGTTTTTTTGGTTTGGGGGTGTTGTTATATGGGGTTCCTATTTGGTTTTTGAGAAAGAACTTAAAAGTCGGGTGGAAAGGAGATGATATGGAAAGACTTAGAGGGCAGAATATGATCAAAATATATTTAAATTTAAATATTATTTTAAATAATAAAAGATATAATTTAAAATTCACACACATCAAAAAATACCCAAATAGCCAAAGGGAATGTAAGTAAAGCCTGCACAAGATCAAATAATGTTAATCCCAAGAGAACATTCCCTCCCTTCAGCTGCTTTCCTTCCCCCCTATTACCCTACTAAACACCCCTCATTAAGTCTCCCAATTGACTCCTCTGTCCTTCCAGCACAGATTCCTGATCAGATGTCCCTGAAGTCCCCTTCTCTGATTGAAGCCAGTGCTTTCTGGTCCCAGACTCCAGCCCTGAATCCAATATTCTACATGACACTGAAAAGATCACTCAAATTCTTTCATTCTTTACATCCTTCTCTCCAAGACTCTCATAAATTCATTGACTCTAAGGATCAGCAAAGACAGGAACAACATAATGGATATTAGTGTGTCAAGTGTTTTAATATTTAATTATCATAATAATAAGATGTTCAGAATCATTAAGACAGTGTAGAAGATAAAGTATCTGAGGAGTAAGATGCTATAAGCATAACTACTTTCTTCTACAACAATACCATCAGTTTAGGGAAGGCCATATTTTGAAGCCAAATGTTGAAAGATTCCCTCCTCCATAAGGGGACAATGATTTTATTACCTAGCAAAAAAATTAGGATCATAAAAACAACAACAAAAAAATGTATCAGTCTGTTTCAATGTGTTTTATTGTGATGGTTTGAGAGAAAATGGCCCCCAAAGGGAATGACACTATTAGAGGGTATGGCTTTACTGGAGTAGGTGTGATTTTGTTGGAGTAAGTATGTCACTGTGGGAGCAGGCTTTGAGAACTTTTAAACTTTACTCAGTGTGACAGTCAGTTGACTTCCCGTTGCAGGTAAGATGTAGCACTTCCAGCTTCAGCATCACACCTGCCTGAACACTGCCATGCTCCCTTTCATGATCATAATGGACTGAACCTCTGAAATTGTAAGCAAACCACTTTCACTTAAATGTTTTCTTTATAAGAGTTGCAGTGGTTGTGATGTCAGGAGCTGGATCTCAAGGTTTCAGAGAAGAATTCTAGTATGTTGCCTACAAATCATTCTTACGATACTTTGGTGAAGAGAGTGACTGCCTTTTGCCCTTGTCCAAAGAGTCTGCCAAAGACTAAAGTGAAGAATTTGAGATTAATTCCTATGGCAGAAGAAATCCCAAAACAGCCTAGTGTAGACTCTGTCATGTGGTTTTAGTGGTAACTTGAATGAAGGTTTATAATGAAAAGGAGCAAGCTGAACAGGATAAATTACAAAATGTAAATTTTAAGAAGAAAAAGAGTACCAGGAAGCAGAAAGGAGCTAAATCCTATGTCCAAGGAGATGAACAGATTAAGAAATGGAATAAAGGAAGTGGTGGCCTTAGAGTAAGATCCCACACAGCTAAATTTCCAAATAGTGGAATGGAATTAAAGAAAAGTTTAGAGCCTGCTTGGTGCACACCTCTATTCCCAGCACTGAGAAGGTAGAGGCGTTTGAGGCCAGCCTGGTTTAAATAGCAAGTTCAAACAAACCCAAGCTTAGGCAATGAAGGACAGAAAGCTGGTGATTATGTAATTGAACAATGGGGCATGTTGCATTCCCAGTAAGCAACAGAATTTAGCAGCTTCAGCCATGTGGCTCTGGATTTAAAGTTAAGGATAGGAGAAAAAGAATTATGGAATAAATTCTGAGGCCAGGCATGTGTCAGTGGAAAGGCCATTGTGTGAAGCTTTTAAATTGCAGCCTGGATTGTCTTGGAGAACCCAAGGTATTAAAGATGCCAGAGTTGTGGGATACCTGCGGAGTAGTACTGCTAATGGAAAGTGAGTGGAACAATCCCAAGAGAAAGAAGTGTGTTGTAGTCAACAAATTTTAATGGAGGTGGAGTCCTGAAAAGCATTTGACATCATACATGGAGATGCAGAGTTTGGAGTTTGCCCAGCTGGTTTTTGGTCTTGCTGTGGTCCAGTATTTTCTTGCTGTGCTCCTTTTCCTGCATTTTGGAATGGCAATGTATACTCTATCCCATCATATGTTAGAAACATATGATCTACCTTTTTCTTTACAGGGGAATAACAGCTAAGAGATTGCAATGTGTGTCTCAGAAGGGACTTTAAACTTTGAAACAAGTTTAACACTGTTATAGAGTATGGAAACTTTTGAAGTTGGACTGAATGCATTTTTGCATTATGATATGGCTATAAGCCTTTGGGAGGCAGGGAATGGTATGGTGTGGTGAAAGAAAATGGTCCCCAAAAGGAATGGCACTATCACAAGGTATGGCTTTATTGGAGTGGGTGTGTTTCGTTGGAGGAAGCATGTCACTGTGTGGACGGACTTTGAGGTCCCATTTCTCAGGCTTCACTCAGTGTAACAGTCAGTCAACTTACTGTTACCAGCAAAATGTAGCACTCCAATCTCCAACACCATGTCTGCCTGCACGCTGCCATATTCCCCTTCATAATCATTATTGACTAAACCTCTCAAACTATAAGAAAGCCATCCTCAATTAAATGTTCTCTTTATAAGAGTTGCCATGGTCATAGTGTCACTTCACAGCAATAAAATCCCTTACTAAAACATCTATTATCTCAATTCATTGAGATGTTTTGAAAGTTTTCCAAATATATATTACAAAGACTTTAAAAAAAAAAAAGAAGTAAGCCTTAATTTGTTCCTCAAATTAATCAGGCTGAGTATTTTCATAACTTCCACATTTCCGTTTTTGACATGCAATAAATGGTATGAAATACTTGATCTTTTAATGCTTTCAAAATTATTGTTATCTAATGGATATAAACAGAATATGAGGTGAAATTCTTTCAGACTAAATTTGAGATATGATAAATATTATTTTCATCTGAGGATAAGTTAATACCAAGCCTGTTCAAAAGCACCAAATCACTCCTGGGCACATAGGGGCACATATGAGTAGAAATAATGTTCAATTTAATCATCAAAAGTAACACCTTCTTTTGACTGAAATTTATTTTGAAATTCAGGCTTTATTGCATATGAAAAGGGTCTTACAAAATTATAACAGTTAATCACAGAGCTAGCACTACTTACAGACAGGCCACATATCAAATTACAATTTCAGCACAAAGAGTTAGACCTATGAGTCATAGTTATTGAAAGCGTTTCAAGATTACTTTTTTAAAAAGTCCACTGCTGGAGATGGAGAGATGGCTCAGGGGTTAAGAGCCCTAGATGTTCTTCTAGACAACCTGGGTTTGATTCATAACACCTACATTGGGCAGCTCATAGCCATCTGTAACTCCAGACACACATGCAGACAAAACACCCATATGCATAAAATAAACATTTTTTTAAAAAAGAAACTCAGTGAATTGTGAAAACAGAGCTTTTCTGTGAAGAAAAAAAAAATGTCCTCTGAACTATTTATTGAAACAAATAGCAGTAGTCATGATTAGAAAGGGCTATAATGAAAAATATGTATCTCAAAACAACTAGAATAAAAAAGAATTATTACCATTCCTCATCAGTAACCTACTGCCAATATACAGTCCAATGCATAATAAATTATAGAGTAATATATATATGCATTTAATTTGCCAAAACAGTCATAAAGTTTAATGAAGTTAACTCTCAACAGGCAGATTTATGTCTATCCATTTAATATGAATGAAGAAAATAAAAAAAAAATTAACAACAAACATGGTACATTCACCATTAGAACATGCCTGCTAACTGTAAAATAATTTAGTGAATTATTTCCATTTGCTTTATGATGTCTACTCAGCTTTCTGAGACTTCCTGTATTTGGAATGTGCACTAAATCTTGCAATAGGCCTGGCAAACTCAGGCTCATATATAGCCAAGGAATTAATCAAAAGTTGGTACTTTCTGGCACCACCAGGTTTAATTGCTTGGACTTGGGTTAGTTAATAGGCATAAGGCCAGTAAAACCTGCCCCCCCCCCAAAAAAATACAGTAAATTTAGCACTTACTGCCTTGAGGTCTTCATTAACATGAGTATCATTCATTATAAACTCTGGATAGCCAACTTTTGCCAAAACAGCTCTTGCCTATAAAAAGAAAAATGAGAAATATGATGTCACTTAAATCATTAATAATCACTGAATTCAGTCTTCATCTGAAAGCTCTATTGACTGAATGTCTTCATATGCAAGTCACTGTAAATGATAAAACAAAAAGACTTACCACCTGTCCTCGGTGTGCTACAAATATAGTGAATGTAGCACACAGAATAACAGACTGTGAGCATAGCTGATAGTCATGAATGTTTGAAATATATTTTCAAAATCTAAATGACTTAATAGCAAGAAAACAAGTTTTATAAAGAACCTGAAAATGTGTTTCTCATACATACATACATGTGCAGCATGTATTTAAAAGGAAATTTTTCAACATCACTAATCAGAAAAGAAATGCAAAGTAAAAGCACAATGAAATAGTATCCAGCATGTGGTAAGCTGGTTATTATAAATAAGTGTTGGTGGGTGTTGGGAAGCTCCACCCAGCCCGACTCCTCCCATTCCAGATGCCCCCCCCAAAGCCCATCATCTGCAGTTAAAGTGCCCTCTTCAGCTTTCCCCTTGTGGTTTTCTCTTCTTCCCCTGGGACCACTCAGGGATGCTTTGCTCAGATTAAACTTGGACTTATTAATTCAGCCTGGTCAGATTTATTACATTAGTGGAGATACTTAATATCAGGGTACAGAAATTTTTCAGTGGGGATTTGAAGAACTAGAGAATTCTTACCAGCCACTGTGGAAAACAGACTGCTCAAAAACTAAAACCAGAATTACAGTGAGATCCAGCAACTCCTCTACTGGGTAAAGCCATAGATAATAGGTACCAGCCCCCACCAAATGAAATCAGTATATCAGAGAACCATCTGAACTCCTATGCTCATTGCAGCACTATGTGCAGTAGCCAAGAAACATAAAGTGTGGTGTATATAAACATATATAACAATGGGGTAGTATTCAGGTACAAAGGGGTGATAAAATCAGAGATCATTGTGGGAACTGAAATAAACTAAACATAGAAAGACAAGTACTACTGGAAGAATAAAAGGAGCCTATGGTAAATCAGACCTGTAAATAACCTGGGGCTTGCTGCAATGCTTAGAAGATCATGTTTGTAGATAAAATCCAAGCCCACACTGATCCATATGGTCAGTTGAGTGTGTAGATTTGTAATATTTTCACCAAAAATGTGATAAATATATGTTAATGCATATGTCAATTAATTTCTATTAGACATTTTACAATGTATAAACATGTCAAAACATCCTGTTGTACTTCATGAATATGTAAAAAGTTACCCTACAATAAATTAATATGAAAAACAGGTATACAGGAAATTCATGGATTATTCATTGAAACTCCCCAATGCTGTGGTAATGAGTCTTTTTTGTTGTTGTTATTCAGATAAGTGAGGGTTAAATATTTCCAAGAGGAGTGAAAAGAGATGAGTCATGCATCAGGTTGATTATCCATGCAGCTCTGGGAGTAATGGCCAGAACACCAGAAATATTGGAGGCAGGGGGTACAGAATAATTTAAGATGCATCACATCATAGTCATCCACTTGATAGACAGTGGTACTAATGATTACCTTCTTTGTTTTGCAGCAGTCAGGGAATAGATAAAAGGAAAATCAATGTGAGTGCCAGTCTAGAGCAACAACTGGCAAACTGTGGCCTAAGGACCAATTTCAGGCCTCTTCTAGCTGTTTTCATAAATAAAATTATGCTGGAACACAGCCACACTCACTCATTTACCTATTATCTATAACTGCCTCTGCTACAGCTTCTGAGCTGAGTCACTGAAACAAAGACTCTGGGGCTAACAAATGTCAAATATTTTATTTGGGCCTTTGGAATAAAGTCTGCCAGACCTTGCTCTAGAGAAACTTTTCAGCTCTCCCCGCTCCCCCCTTGTCCCCAGATTCCTGCTTTCACAAAATAAATGCAACTCACAATAGTATTGCAAGTACATTGGCTAGGCTCCTCCCACACTCCCTGGGATGCCTTTTGTCACTTGTATATAAATGGACCTCCTCAAATTTTTGTGTTTATAACTTTTAATTGAAATAGAATTACATTGTTTTTCTCCCTCCCTTTCTTCCCTCCAGCCCCTCCCTGCAACCCTTCTATTCTCACATGCCCACTCAAGTTCTCAAGCTGGTAGTTTCTTTTTCATTATTAGTATTGTTATTATTATTGTTACACACAGACATACACAAATCCAGATGAGTCATTTTTTGTGGTGGTGTATATGTGGTTTTGTTGTGCCCAAACTCTGAGTCCCAAAATCAACAAGGGACCCAATCCAATACAAAAACAGAGTTTTCAATGTTAGGAGTTCACTCTGGTTACCCCCTCCATCCAATACAGCACATAAAGCAGGCAGGACCTTGAGCAGCAGTGGGGCAAGGAATATTGTTTCCCTTCCACATCAATAAGGACTGAGCAGTCTAAGGGACCTCAGACAGTGGAACCAGGATGCATCTCTGGTACACAAAAGGACCTTGCGAACATATCCCCCATGAAGGGATAACTGCCTTAACCTAGAGACAGGAGAGAAGTTCTAGTCCATACTTCAAATGACCTGTCAGATCTACATGACCCCCACCTGGATGGGATTGCCCTACATGTGGAACTGGGGTGGGGGTATGGGAGGGGAGGGTAGTCAGGGTGCATGTGAGGGGACAGAGAGGGTAAAAGGGAGGGAGGGGAGAAGGGAGGGAGGGAGGGAGAGGGAACTGGGATCGACATGTAAAATAATAAATTAAATTAAAAAATATGTCCATTGATATTATCATTGTTCTGGTGTTGTTTCTACAGCCATTTGTAGAGTCTTGTCTTCTCTAATTGCCAGCACCAGAAAATCTGAAGGCCTACATATAACTACAGTTCGTTCAGTGCTGTTTATCAGCCCTTTGTCATTCTGAGCTCTCCCTCTGAGCCATTAGTCAATGACTGCCTGTGACAGGATCATGAATGCCCAGCATCTTCAATTCAGGACCAGCTCAGAGATATAATTTACACTAGCAGTGTTTCTCTTGGAATCAGACTATTTCAGAAATATCTTTTGAATTTGCATCCTCCCCTCAGTTCTTCCCTGTCTTGTTCTAGTTTTTCCCATTCTGCAGCTGCTTTCACTTGCAAGTATTTGCTAAATGAATCATTTGCATGTGAATCTGTATTTTCAGGTCTACCTTCAGATGAGCCAACAAAAGATCCAGGCAGCCCTGGCCTCATTAGCTGTATTCCTGCAAAGCCTCAATGCAAAACCAATGACCTCCCAACCTGCTCTGGCTAATGACATTTCTTCTATAGTTCCTTCCAAATCACCTCACTCAAGAAACAACTAGAGCTAGGTAGTATACCTCCCTTGTCTTCTTTGAGATAATATAAATGTTAAATATCAGAAACTTCCAATTCAAGATTTAGGATTTTAGAAGTGATGCAGGACACAGCCCTAATAGGTTTTGATGTTCCAGGGACTCACATATAGTGCAGATCAAATTCTGCCTTCAAAAGCCTATAAGCTACACTAAAAGTTGAAGATGATAACAGGATGTTAACAACTCCCCCAAGACCATAAAACAGTATGTCACATGTCATGTCGATAGGGCTACCTCTTTCTGAAACTGTGTACTTTCCTAGTTGTACCTAATTTTTCAGTATAATTTAGTGTCTCACCACAAGTCACACACGTCATTTTAGCAAATAAAAAATTGTAGACAGTTCTTTTCAGCATACACACCACCAAAAATATACAAGACAAGCTGAGTCATGCACAATTGTTTTCTGAACACTAGCTTTCCCAAAGTTTATCAGGGAATTATGTATTCTTTTTCAAACCTCAATGAACCTCAGAGTTTCACAGAATACATTAACTCCTGTACTGCATATGTATAGCACTCTATCCTTCCTTGGTTATTTAGCATCACCACAACTCAAAGAAAATCAGAAAAGAAATGCAAGGAACCCAGATTTCCCTACCAGGGACACACAAATCAAATCAGGCAATGATTATTATAGCAGACTGCTAATGGCTCAGTAGAATATCCTTTTTTTCCAAAAAAAATTATATGGATATTTGTATTTTGGTCAAATGTTCCTTATTCCAGAGTCTGTTGCTAATTCCTCACCATTCCAACTCATTCCACTTTTGCCTGAGAGGC